>NW_028125195.1:0-156090 GCF_965194825.1 Balaenoptera physalus
AAATAAGTCACACAGAAAAGGACACTTCTCATAAGGTGTCACTTATAGAGGGAATGTAAAAACCGTTACACTTGAACTGAATTACAAAACAGAACAGAGTCACACATGCAGAAAACACACTATGGCTGCTTAACGGGAAAGGTGAGGTGGGGTGATACATAAAACAAGAGTTTCAAATTAGCTCAGATACCGTTCCATAAACGCAATATGGAATAGACAAGACCTACTCCTTGCTCAGAGAACTGGACTCAACACGCCCGATTCACCGCACAAGAATATATCTGACTAGTAATAATCTTAAAACCTATGTATTGATATCTCTCTGTTAGTGTGTCAAGTGGGTGTAAAGCGGCATAAACACAGCCGTGAAAAGCAGCTAAACCCCATTATAAAAATAAATTACTTTTAAAAACCCATGAAACAAAGACAGGGAAAGAGAAAGAAATTCTTACACAATTCGTTCAGGGGCTGTGATGCAACCTGGATAGACCATGTCTAGACCCATAGCTGGATGAGACATAAGGGTGGACACTCGTGGGGCTGAGAGGTCTGGTGAGGTTGGGTGAGCAAACGCAGACCCTTTAAAGTAATACTGCGTGCTACCCATCGCATGGGTCCCAAATCTCCAGGTTCAAGGGCATCTTCCTACATCGAAAACATGCATGAGAAACCCAGAAGATGGTACACCGTGTGATGGGGAAAGGTTTCTAAAACGCACCTCATTTCTCATCTCCTTGTGCTCGGGTTCGCCATTCCAGCCACTTTACTAGCAATCTCCCTACTTGGAGCATCAGCACCTTTAACCTCCTGTTCCGTACAGGTTGCAATTTGTCCTGAGGATGAACGGGAAGACGGGGAACCAATGAGAGACTAGCTCTTGGTGTTGGGACAGGCACAGGTCACTCTATTTTCCCATCAGGAAGAAGAATTAACCACAGGATCAGCCTGCCCCCCGGAACCAGAACAGGGCCTGAAGCCATCCTGCGCTTTTGCGGCCGGCTCCCAAAAAAGCGACTTGTAAAATGGAGCTTCAGGGCACTGCAATTCACAAACCTGCAGAGTTATAAATGATAACTCTCGTCCACAAATATATTGAGGGAAGGCAAAGAAGAGGATTTGAAATCAAGGCAGAATTGCAGGAAACAGATTTCAGGAGGTAGATTCGAATCGCCTTTAAAGCACATGAAAAGCGGCAAAACGTTGACAATGATGCCCTTGGCCAAAAAGGGCGTATGCGTTTTTTCCTGAATATATTCAGGAAAAAACGCATACGCCCTTTTTGGCCAACCAAGCAACCTGGAAAGGCAAATCAGCGCTACAAAGAAGTCTCGCTTCCCATCGGTCAAAAGGGCCATGCTGAAAAAACTGTCAAAACCAGAAATGCAGGACAGGCCATGGAGAAATGGGAGCCTTGCTACACTGATGGGCGGGATGTAAATTGCCAACAGCCACTCTGGAGAAGTGTACGGTGTGTCCTGAAACATCTAAAAAACACAGCTTAGAGAGCATAGGGCACTTCCACGCATGGGGGGATAAAGTGGGAAAATTGAAAATCAGCAAGACACAAGCACCCCAAAGTTTAGGGCTGCTCTGTTGACAAGGACCTCCACTTCCTTCCACCTTAAATATCCCAGGAAAGCGAAAAATGGATAAAAAAGTTGTGGTCCTTATGTACAATGGAATATCACTCAGCCATGAAATCAATGTCATAAGGCTAGTAGCAGCATGATGAGTGGATTTAGGTAAGACGATTCTAAGTGAAATAAGTCACACAGAAAAGGACACTTCTCATAAGGTGTCACTTATAGAGGGAATGTAAAAACCGTTACACTTGAACTGAATTACAAAACAGAACAGAGTCACACATGCAGAAAACACACTATGGCTGCTTAACGGGAAAGGTGAGGTGGGGTGATACATAAAACAAGAGTTTCAAATTAGCTCAGATACCGTTCCATAAACGCAATATGGAATAGACAAGACCTACTCCTTGCTCAGAGAACTGGACTCAACACGCCCGATTCACCGCACAAGAATATATCTGACTAGTAATAATCTTAAAACCTATGTATTGATATCTCTCTGTTAGTGTGTCAAGTGGGTGTAAAGCGGCATAAACACAGCCGTGAAAAGCAGCTAAACCCCATTATAAAAATAAATTACTTTTAAAAACCCATGAAACAAAGACAGGGAAAGAGAAAGAAATTCTTACACAATTCGTTCAGGGGCTGTGATGCAACCTGGATAGACCATGTCTAGACCCATAGCTGGATGAGACATAAGGGTGGACACTCGTGGGGCTGAGAGGTCTGGTGAGGTTGGGTGAGCAAACGCAGACCCTTTAAAGTAATACTGCGTGCTACCCATCGCATGGGTCCCAAATCTCCAGGTTCAAGGGCATCTTCCTACATCGAAAACATGCATGAGAAACCCAGAAGATGGTACACCGTGTGATGGGGAAAGGTTTCTAAAACGCACCTCATTTCTCATCTCCTTGTGCTCGGGTTCGCCATTCCAGCCACTTTACTAGCAATCTCCCTACTTGGAGCATCAGCATCTTTAACCTCCTGTTCCGTACAGGTTGCAATTTGTCCTGAGGATGAACGGGAAGACGGGGAACCAATGAGAGACTAGCTCTTGGTGTTGGGACAGGCACAGGTCACTCTATTTTCCCATCAGGAAGAAGAATTAACCACAGGATCAGCCTGCCCCCCGGAACCAGAACAGGGCCTGAAGCCATCCTGCGCTTTTGCGGCCGGCTCCCAAAAAAGCGACTTGTAAAATGGAGCTTCAGGGCACTGCAATTCACAAACCTGCAGAGTTATAAATGATAACTCTCGTCCACAAATATATTGAGGGAAGGCAAAGAAGAGGATTTGAAATCAAGGCAGAATTGCAGGAAACAGATTTCAGGAGGTAGATTCGAATCGCCTTTAAAGCACATGAAAAGCGGCAAAACGTTGACAATGATGCCCTTGGCCAAAAAGGGCGTATGCGTTTTTTCCTGAATATATTCAGGAAAAAACGCATACGCCCTTTTTGGCCAACCAAGCAACCTGGAAAGGCAAATCAGCGCTACAAAGAAGTCTCGCTTCCCATCGGTCAAAAGGGCCATGCTGAAAAAACTGTCAAAACCAGAAATGCAGGACAGGCCATGGAGAAATGGGAGCCTTGCTACACTGATGGGCGGGATGTAAATTGCCAACAACCACTCTGGAGAAGTGTACGGTGTGTCCTGAAACATCTAAAAAACACAGCTTAGAGAGCATAGGGTACTTCCACGCATGGGGGGATAAAGTGGGAAAATTGAAAATCAGCAAGACACAAGCACCCCAAAGTTTAGGGCTGCTCTGTTGACAAGGACCTCCACTTCCTTCCACCTTAAATATCCCAGGAAAGCGAAAAATGGATAAAAAAGTTGTGGTCCTTATGTACAATGGAATATCACTCAGCCATGAAATCAATGTCATAAGGCTAGTAGCAGCATGATGAGTGGATTTAGGTAAGACGATTCTAAGTGAAATAAGTCACACAGAAAAGGACACTTCTCATAAGGTGTCACTTATAGAGGGAATGTAAAAACCGTTACACTTGAACTGAATTACAAAACAGAACAGAGTCACACATGCAGAAAACACACTATGGCTGCTTAACGGGAAAGGTGAGGTGGGGTGATACATAAAACAAGAGTTTCAAATTAGCTCAGATACCGTTCCATAAACGCAATATGGAATAGACAAGACCTACTCCTTGCTCAGAGAACTGGACTCAACACGCCCGATTCACCGCACAAGAATATATCTGACTAGTAATAATCTTAAAACCTATGTATTGATATCTCTCTGTTAGTGTGTCAAGTGGGTGTAAAGCGGCATAAACACAGCCGTGAAAAGCAGCTAAACCCCATTATAAAAATAAATTACTTTTAAAAACCCATGAAACAAAGACAGGGAAAGAGAAAGAAATTCTTACACAATTCGTTCAGGGGCTGTGATGCAACCTGGATAGACCATGTCTAGACCCATAGCTGGATGAGACATAAGGGTGGACACTCGTGGGGCTGAGAGGTCTGGTGAGGTTGGGTGAGCAAACGCAGACCCTTTAAAGTAATACTGCGTGCTACCCATCGCATGGGTCCCAAATCTCCAGGTTCAAGGGCATCTTCCTACATCGAAAACATGCATGAGAAACCCAGAAGATGGTACACCGTGTGATGGGGAAAGGTTTCTAAAACGCACCTCATTTCTCATCTCCTTGTGCTCGGGTTCGCCATTCCAGCCACTTTACTAGCAATCTCCCTACTTGGAGCATCAGCATCTTTAACCTCCTGTTCCGTACAGGTTGCAATTTGTCCTGAGGATGAACGGGAAGACGGGGAACCAATGAGAGACTAGCTCTTGGTGTTGGGACAGGCACAGGTCACTCTATTTTCCCATCAGGAAGAAGAATTAACCACAGGCTCAGCCTGCCCCCCGGAACCAGAACAGGGCCTGAAGCCATCCTGCGCTTTTGCGGCCGGCTCCCAAAAAAGCGACTTGTAAAATGGAGCTTCAGGGCACTGCAATTCACAAACCTGCAGAGTTATAAATGATAACTCTCGTCCACAAATATATTGAGGGAAGGCAAAGAAGAGGATTTGAAATCAAGGCAGAATTGCAGGAAACAGATTTCAGGAGGTAGATTCGAATCGCCTTTAAAGCACATGAAAAGCGGCAAAACGTTGACAATGATGCCCTTGGCCAAAAAGGGCGTATGCGTTTTTTCCTGAATATATTCAGGAAAAAACGCATACGCCCTTTTTGGCCAACCAAGCAACCTGGAAAGGCAAATCAGCGCTACAAAGAAGTCTCGCTTCCCATCGGTCAAAAGGGCCATGCTGAAAAAACTGTCAAAACCAGAAATGCAGGACAGGCCATGGAGAAATGGGAGCCTTGCTACACTGATGGGCGGGATGTAAATTGCCAACAACCACTCTGGAGAAGTGTACGGTGTGTCCTGAAACATCTAAAAAACACAGCTTAGAGAGCATAGGGTACTTCCACGCATGGGGGGATAAAGTGGGAAAATTGAAAATCAGCAAGACACAAGCACCCCAAAGTTTAGGGCTGCTCTGTTGACAAGGACCTCCACTTCCTTCCACCTTAAATATCCCAGGAAAGCGAAAAATGGATAAAAAAGTTGTGGTCCTTATGTACAATGGAATATCACTCAGCCATGAAATCAATGTCATAAGGCTAGTAGCAGCATGATGAGTGGATTTAGGTAAGACGATTCTAAGTGAAATAAGTCACACAGAAAAGGACACTTCTCATAAGGTGTCACTTATAGAGGGAATGTAAAAACCGTTACACTTGAACTGAATTACAAAACAGAACAGAGTCACACATGCAGAAAACACACTATGGCTGCTTAACGGGAAAGGTGAGGTGGGGTGATACATAAAACAAGAGTTTCAAATTAGCTCAGATACCGTTCCATAAACGCAATATGGAATAGACAAGACCTACTCCTTGCTCAGAGAACTGGACTCAACACGCCCGATTCACCGCACAAGAATATATCTGACTAGTAATAATCTTAAAACCTATGTATTGATATCTCTCTGTTAGTGTGTCAAGTGGGTGTAAAGCGGCATAAACACAGCCGTGAAAAGCAGCTAAACCCCATTATAAAAATAAATTACTTTTAAAAACCCATGAAACAAAGACAGGGAAAGAGAAAGAAATTCTTACACAATTCGTTCAGGGGCTGTGATGCAACCTGGATAGACCATGTCTAGACCCATAGCTGGATGAGACATAAGGGTGGACACTCGTGGGGCTGAGAGGTCTGGTGAGGTTGGGTGAGCAAACGCAGACCCTTTAAAGTAATACTGCGTGCTACCCATCGCATGGGTCCCAAATCTCCAGGTTCAAGGGCATCTTCCTACATCGAAAACATGCATGAGAAACCCAGAAGATGGTACACCGTGTGATGGGGAAAGGTTTCTAAAACGCACCTCATTTCTCATCTCCTTGTGCTCGGGTTCGCCATTCCAGCCACTTTACTAGCAATCTCCCTACTTGGAGCATCAGCATCTTTAACCTCCTGTTCCGTACAGGTTGCGATTTGTCCTGAGGATGAACGGGAAGACGGGGAACCAATGAGAGACTAGCTCTTGGTGTTGGGACAGGCACAGGTCACTCTATTTTCCCATCAGGAAGAAGAATTAACCACAGGATCAGCCTGCCCCCCGGAACCAGAACAGGGCCTGAAGCCATCCTGCGCTTTTGCGGCCGGCTCCCAAAAAAGCGACTTGTAAAATGGAGCTTCAGGGCACTGCAATTCACAAACCTGCAGAGTTATAAATGATAACTTTCGTCCACAAATATATTGAGGGAAGGCAAAGAAGAGGATTTGAAATCAAGGCAGAATTGCAGGAAACAGATTTCAGGAGGTAGATTCGAATCGCCTTTAAAGCACATGAAAAGCGGCAAAACGTTGACAATGATGCCCTTGGCCAAAAAGGGCGTATGCGTTTTTTCCTGAATATATTCAGGAAAAAACGCATACGCCCTTTTTGGCCAACCAAGCAACCTGGAAAGGCAAATCAGCGCTACAAAGAAGTCTCGCTTCCCATCGGTCAAAAGGGCCATGCTGAAAAAACTGTCAAAACCAGAAATGCAGGACAGGCCATGGAGAAATGGGAGCCTTGCTACACTGATGGGCGGGATGTAAATTGCCAACAGCCACTCTGGAGAAGTGTACGGTGTGTCCTGAAACATCTAAAAAACACAGCTTAGAGAGCATAGGGCACTTCCACGCATGGGGGGATAAAGTGGGAAAATTGAAAATCAGCAAGACACAAGCACCCCAAAGTTTAGGGCTGCTCTGTTGACAAGGACCTCCACTTCCTTCCACCTTAAATATCCCAGGAAAGCGAAAAATGGATAAAAAAGTTGTGGTCCTTATGTACAATGGAATATCACTCAGCCATGAAATCAATGTCATAAGGCTAGTAGCAGCATGATGAGTGGATTTAGGTAAGACGATTCTAAGTGAAATAAGTCACACAGAAAAGGACACTTCTCATAAGGTGTCACTTATAGAGGGAATGTAAAAACCGTTACACTTGAACTGAATTACAAAACAGAACAGAGTCACACATGCAGAAAACACACTATGGCTGCTTAACGGGAAAGGTGAGGTGGGGTGATACATAAAACAAGAGTTTCAAATTAGCTCAGATACCGTTCCATAAACCCAATATGGAATAGACAAGACCTACTCCTTGCTCAGAGAACTGGACTCAACACGCCCGATTCACCGCACAAGAATATATCTGACTAGTAATAATCTTAAAACCTATGTATTGATATCTCTCTGTTAGTGTGTCAAGTGGGTGTAAAGCGGCCTAAACACAGCCGTGAAAAGCAGCTAAACCCCATTATAAAAATAAATTACTTTTAAAAACCCATGAAACAAAGACAGGGAAAGAGAGAGAAATTCTTACACAATTCGTTCAGGGGCTGTGATGCAACCTGGATTGACCATATCTAGACCCACAGCTGGATGAGACATAAGGGTGGACACTCTTGGGGCTGAGAGGTTTGGTGAGGTTGGGTGAGCAAACGCAGACCCTTTAAAGTAATACTGCGTGCTACCCATCGCATGGGTCCCAAATCTCCAGGTTCAAGGGCATCTTCCTACATCGAAAACATGCATGAGAAACCCAGAAGATGGTACACCGTGTGATGGGGAAAGGTTTCTAAAACGCACCTCATTTCTCATCTCCTTGTGCTCGGGTTCGCCATTCCAGCCACTTTACTAGCAATCTCCCTACTTGGAGCATCAGCACCTTTAACCTCCTGTTCCGTACAGGTTGCAATTTGTCCTGAGGATGAACGGGAAGACGGGGAACCAATGAGAGACTAGCTCTTGGTGTTGGGACAGGCACAGGTCACTCTATTTTCCCATCAGGAAGAAGAATTAACCACAGGCTCAGCCTGCCCCCCGGAACCAGAACAGGGCCTGAAGCCATCCTGCGCTTTTGCGGCCAGCTCCCAAAAAAGCGACTTGTAAAATGGAGCTTCAGGGCACTGCAATTCACAAACCTGCAGAGTTATAAATGATAACTCTCGTCCACAAATATATTGAGGGAAGGCAAAGAAGAGGATTTGAAATCAAGGCAGAATTGCAGGAAACAGATTTCAGGAGGTAGATTCGAATCGCCTTTAAAGCACATGAAAAGCGGCAGAACGTTGACAATGATGCCCTTGGCCAAAAAGGGCGTATGCGTTTTTTCCTGAATATATTCAGGAAAAAACGCATACGCCCTTTTTGGCCAACCAAGCAACCTGGAAAGGCAAATCAGCGCTACAAAGAAGTCTCGCTTCCCATCGGTCAAAAGGGCCATGCTGAAAAAACTGTCAAAACCAGAAATGCAGGACAGGCCATGGAGAAATGGGAGCCTTGCTACACTGATGGGCGGGATGTAAATTGCCAACAGCCACTCTGGAGAAGTGTACGGTGTGTCCTGAAACATCTAAAAAACACAGCTTAGAGAGCATAGGGCACTTCCACGCATGGGGGGATAAAGTGGGAAAATTGAAAATCAGCAAGACACAAGCACCCCAAAGTTTAGGGCTGCTCTGTTGACAAGGACCTCCACTTCCTTCCACCTTAAATATCCCAGGAAAGCGAAAAATGGATAAAAAAGTTGTGGTCCTTATGTACAATGGAATATCACTCAGCCATGAAATCAATGTCATAAGGCTAGTAGCAGCATGATGAGTGGATTTAGGTAAGACGATTCTAAGTGAAATAAGTCACACAGAAAAGGACACTTCTCATAAGGTGTCACTTATAGAGGGAATGTAAAAACCGTTACACTTGAACTGAATTACAAAACAGAACAGAGTCACACATGCAGAAAACACACTATGGCTGCTTAACGGGAAAGGTGAGGTGGGGTGATACATAAAACAAGAGTTTCAAATTAGCTCAGATACCGTTCCATAAACCCAATATGGAATAGACAAGACCTACTCCTTGCTCAGAGAACTGGACTCAACACGCCCGATTCACCGCACAAGAATATATCTGACTAGAAATAATCTTAAAACCTATGTATTGATATCTCTCTGTTAGTGTGTCAAGTGGGTGTAAAGCGGCCTAAACACAGCCGTGAAAAGCAGCTAAACCCCATTATAAAAATAAATTACTTTTAAAAACCCATGAAACAGACAGGGAAAGAGAGAGAAATTCTTACACAATTCGTTCAGGGGCTGTGATGCAACCTGGATTGACCATATCTAGACCCACAGCTGGATGAGACATAAGGGTGGACACTCTTGGGGCTGAGAGGTTTGGTGAGGTTGGGTGAGCAAACGCAGACCCTTTAAAGTAATACTGCGTGCTACCCATCGCATGGGTCCCAAATCTCCAGGTTCAAGGGCATCTTCCTACATCGAAAACATGCATGAGAAACCCAGAAGATGGTACACCGTGTGATGGGGAAAGGTTTCTAAAACGCACCTCATTTCTCATCTCCTTGTGCTCGGGTTCGCCATTCCAGCCACTTTACTAGCAATCTCCCTACTTGGAGCATCAGCACCTTTAACCTCCTGTTCCGTACAGGTTGCAATTTGTCCTGAGGATGAACGGGAAGACGGGGAACCAATGAGAGACTAGCTCTTGGTGTTGGGACAGGCACAGGCCACTCTAGTTTCCCATCAGGAAGAAGAATTAACCACAGGCTCAGCCTGCCCCCCTGAACCAGAACAGGGCCTGAAGCCATCCTGCGCTTTTGCGGCCAGCTCCCAAAAAACCGACTTGTAAAATGGAGCTTCAGGGCACTGCAATTCACAAACCTGCATAGTTATAAATGATAACTCTCTTCCACAAATATATTGAGGGAAGGCAAAGAAGAGGATTTGAAATCAAGGCAGAATTGCAGGAAACAGATTTCAGGAGGTAGATTCGAATCGCCTTTAAAGCACATGAAAAGTGGCAAAACGTTGACAATGATGCCCTTGGCCAAAAAGGGCGTATGCGTTTTTTCCTGAATATATTCAGGAAAAAACGCATACGCCCTTTTTGGCCAACCAAGCAACCTGGAAAGGCAAATCAGCGCTACAAAGAAGTCTCGCTTCCCATCGGTCAAAAGGGCCATGCTGAAAAAAGTGTCAAAACCAGAAATGCAGGACAGGCCATGGAGAAATGGGAGCCTTGCTACACTGATGGGCGGGATGTAAATTGCCAACAGCCACTCTGGAGAAGTGTACGGTGTGTCCTGAAACATCTAAAAAACACAGCTTAGAGAGCATAGGGCACTTCCACGCATGGGGGGATAAAGTGGGAAAATTGAAAATCAGCAAGACACAAGCACCCCAAAGTTTAGGGCTGCTCTGTTGACAAGGACCTCCACTTCCTTCCACCTTAAATATCCCAGGAAAGCGAAAAATGGATAAAAAAGTTGTGGTCCTTATGTACAATGGAATATCACTCAGCCATGAAATCAATGTCATAAGGCTAGTAGCAGCATGATGAGTGGATTTAGGTAAGACGATTCTAAGTGAAATAAGTCACACAGAAAAGGACACTTCTCATAAGGTGTCACTTATAGAGGGAATGTAAAAACCGTTACACTTGAACTGACTTACAAAACAGAACAGAGTCACACATGCAGAAAACACACTATGGCTGCTTAACGGGAAAGGTGAGGTGGGGAGATACATAAAACAAGAGTTTCAAATTAGCTCAGATACCATTCCATAAACCCAATATGTAATAGACAAGACCTACTCCTTGCTCAGAGAACTGGACTCAACACGCCCGATTCACCGCACAAGAATATATCTGACTAGTAATAATCTTAAAACCTATGTATTGATATCTCTCTGTTAGTGTGTCAAGTGGGTGTAAAGCGGCATAAACACAGCCGTGAAAAGCAGCTAAACCCCATTATAAAAATAAATTACTTTTAAAAACCCATGAAACAAAGACAGGGAAAGAGAGAGAAATTCTTACACAATTCGTTCAGGAGCTGTGATGCAACCTGGATTGACCATATCTAGACCCACAGCTGGATGACACATAAGGGTGGACACTCTTGGGGCTGAGAGGTTTGGTGAGGTTGGGTGAGGAAACGCAGACCATTTAAAGTAATACTGCGTGCTACCCATCGCATGGGTCCCAAATCTCCAGGTTCAAGGGCATCTTCCTACATCGAAAACATGCATGAGAAACCCAGAAGATGGTACACCGTGTGATGGGGAAAGGTTTCTAAAACGCACCTCATTTCTCATCTCCTTGTGCTCGGGTTCGCCATTCCAGCCACTTTACTAGCAATCTCCCTACTTGGAGCATCAGCACCTTTAACCTCCTGTTCCGTACAGGTTGCAATTTGTCCTGAGGATGAACGGGAAGACGGGGAACCAATGAGAGACTAGCTCTTGGTGTTGGGACAGGCACAGGTCACTCTATTTTCCCATCAGGAAGAAGAATTAACCACAGGCTCAGCCTGCCCCCCGGAACCAGAACAGGGCCTGAAGCCATCCTGCGCTTTTGCGGCCAGCTCCCAAAAAACCGACTTGTAAAATGGAGCTTCAGGGCACTGCAATTCACAAACCTGCAGAGTTATAAATGATAACTCTCGTCCACAAATATATTGAGGGAAGGCAAAGAAGAGGATTTGAAATCAAGGCAGAATTGCAGGAAACAGATTTCAGGAGGTAGATTCGAATCGCCTTTAAAGCACATGAAAAGCGGCAAAACGTTGACAATGATGCCCTTGGCCAAAAAGGGCGTATGCGTTTTTTCCTGAATATATTCAGGAAAAAACGCATACGCCCTTTTTGGCCAACCAAGCAACCTGGAAAGGCAAATCAGCGCTACAAAGAAGTCTCGCTTCCCATCGGTCAAAAGGGCCATGCTGAAAAAACTGTCAAAACCAGAAATGTAGGACAGGCCATGGAGAAATGGGAGCCTTGCTACACTGATGGGCGGGATGTAAATTGCCAACAGCCACTCTGGAGAAGTGTACGGTGTGTCCTGAAACATCTAAAAAACACAGCTTAGAGAGCATAGGGCACTTCCACGCATGGGGGGATAAAGTGGGAAAATTGAAAATCAGCAAGACACAAGCACCCCAAAGTTTAGGGCTGCTCTGTTGACAAGGACCTCCACTTCCTTCCACCTTAAATATCCCAGGAAAGCGAAAAATGGATAAAAAAGTTGTGGTCCTTATGTACAATGGAATATCACTCAGCCATGAAATCAATGTCATAAGGCTAGTAGCAGCATGATGAGTGGATTTAGGTAAGACGATTCTAAGTGAAATAAGTCACACAGAAAAGGACACTTCTCATAAGGTGTCACTTATAGAGGGAATGTAAAAACCGTTACACTTGAACTGAATTACAAAACAGAACAGAGTCACACATGCAGAAAACACACTATGGCTGCTTAACGGGAAAGGTGAGGTGGGGTGATACATAAAACAAGAGTTTCAAATTAGCTCAGATACCGTTCCATAAACCCAATATGTAATAGACAAGACCTACTCCTTGCTCAGAGAACTGGACTCAACACGCCCGATTCACCGCACAAGAATATATCTGACCAGTAATAATCTTAAAACCTATGTATTGATATCTCTCTGTTAGTGTGTCAAGTGGGTGTAAAGCGGCCTAAACACAGCCGTGAAAAGCAGCTAAACCCTATTATAAAAATAAATTACTTTTAAAAACCCATGAAACAGACAGGGAAAGAGAGAGAAATTCTTACACAATTCGTTCAGGGGCTGTGATGCAACCTGGATTGACCATATCTAGACCCACAGCTGGATGAGACATAAGGGTGGACACTCTTGGGGCTGAGAGGTTTGGTGAGGTTGGGTGAGCAAACGCAGACCCTTTAAAGTAATACTGCGTGCTACCCATCGCATGGGTCCCAAATCTCCAGGTTCAAGGGCATCTTCCTACATCGAAAACATGCATGAGAAACCCAGAAGATGGTACACCGTGTGATGGGGAAAGGTTTCTAAAACGCACCTCATTTCTCATCTCCTTGTGCTCGGGTTCGCCATTCCAGCCACTTTACTAGCAATCTCCCTACTTGGAGCATCAGCACCTTTAACCTCCTGTTCCGTACAGGTTGCAATTTGTCCTGAGGATGAACGGGAAGATGGGGAACCAATGAGAGACTAGCTCTTGGTGTTGGGACAGGCACAGGCCACTCTATTTTCCCATCAGGAAGAAGAATTAACCACAGGCTCAGCCTGCCCCCCTGAACCAGAACAGGGCCTGAAGCCATCCTGCGCTTTTGCTTCCAGCTCCCAAAAAACCGACTTGTAAAATGGAGCTTCAGGGCACTGCAATTCACAAACATGCAGAGTTATAAATCATAACTCTCGTCCACAAATATATTGAGGGAAGGCAAAGAAGAGGATTTGAAATCAAGGCAGAATTGCAGGAAACAGATTTCAGGAGGTAGATTCGAATCGCCTTTAAAGCACATGAAAAGCGGCAAAACGTTGACAATGATGCCCTTGGCCAAAAAGGGCGTATGCGTTTTTTCCTGAATATATTCAGGAAAAAACGCATACGCCCTTTTTGGCCAACCAAGCAACCTGGAAAGGCAAATCAGCGCTACAAAGAAGTCTCGCTTCCCATCGGTCAAAAGGGCCATGCTGAAAAAAGTGTCAAAACCAGAAATGCAGGACAGGCCATGGAGAAATGGGAGCCTTGCTACACTGATGGGCGGGATGTAAATTGCCAACAGCCACTCTGGAGAAGTGTACGGTGTGTCCTGAAACATCTAAAAAACACAGCTTAGAGAGCATAGGGCACTTCCACGCATGGGGGGATAAAGTGGGAAAATTGAAAATCAGCAAGACACAAGCACCCCAAAGTTTAGGGCTGCTCTGTTGACAAGGACCTCCACTTCCTTCCACCTTAAATATCCCAGGAAAGCGAAAAATGGATAAAAAAGTTGTGGTCCTTATGTACAATGGAATATCACTCAGCCATGAAATCAATGTCATAAGGCTAGTAGCAGCATGATGAGTGGATTTAGGTAAGACGATTCTAAGTGAAATAAGTCACACAGAAAAGGACACTTCTCATAAGGTGTCACTTATAGAGGGAATGTAAAAACCGTTACACTTGAACTGAATTACAAAACAGAACAGAGTCACACATGCAGAAAACACACTATGGCTGCTTAACGGGAAAGGTGAGGTGGGGTGATACATAAAACAAGAGTTTCAAATTAGCTCAGATACCGTTCCATAAACCCAATATGGAATAGACAAGACCTACTCCTTGCTCAGAGAACTGGACTCAACACGCCCGATTCACCGCACAAGAATATATCTGACTAGTAATAATCTTAAAACCTATGTATTGATATCTCTCTGTTAGTGTGTCAAGTGGGTGTAAAGCGGCATAAACACAGCCGTGAAAAGCAGCTAAACCCCATTATAAAAATAAATTACTTTTAAAAACCCATGAAACAAAGACAGGGAAAGAGAGAGAAATTCTTACACAATTCGTTCAGGGGCTGTGATGCAACCTGGATAGACCATGTCTTGACCCATAGCTGGATGAGACATAAGGGTGGACACTCGTGGGGCTGAGAGGTCTGGTGAGGTTGGGTGAGCAAACGCAGACCCTTTAAAGTAATACTGCGTGCTACCCATCGCATGGGTCCCAAATCTCCAGGTTCAAGGGCATCTTCCTACATCGGAAACATGCATGAGAAACCCAGAAGATGGTACACCGTGTGATGGGGAAAGGTTTCTAAAACGCACCTCATTTCTCATCTCCTTGTGCTCGGGTTCGCCATTCCAGCCACTTTACTAGCAATCTCCCTACTTGGAGCATCAGCACCTTTAACCTCCTGTTCCGTACAGGTTGCAATTTGTCCTGAGGATGAACGGGAAGACGGGGAACCAATGAGAGACTAGCTCTTGGTGTTGGGACAGGCACAGGCCACTCTAGTTTCCCATCAGGAAGAAGAATTAACCACAGGCTCAGCCTGCCCCCCTGAACCAGAACAGGGCCTGAAGCCATCCTGCGCTTTTGCGGCCAGCTCCCAAAAAACCGACTTGTAAAATGGAGCTTCAGGGCACTGCAATTCACAAACCTGCAGAGTTATAAATGATAACTCTCTTCCACAAATATATTGAGGGAAGGCAAAGAAGAGGATTTGAAATCAAGGCAGAATTGCAGGAAACAGATTTCAGGAGGTAGATTCGAATCGCCTTTAAAGCACATGAAAAGTGGCAAAACGTTGACAATGATGCCCTTGGCCAAAAAGGGCGTATGCGTTTTTTCCTGAATATATTCAGGAAAAAACGCATACGCCCTTTTTGGCCAACCAAGCAACCTGGAAAGGCAAATCAGCGCTACAAAGAAGTCTCGCTTCCCATCGGTCAAAAGGGCCATGCTGAAAAAAGTGTCAAAACCAGAAATGCAGGACAGGCCATGGAGAAATGGGAGCCTTGCTACACTGATGGGCGGGATGTAAATTGCCAACAGCCACTCTGGAGAAGTGTACGGTGTGTCCTGAAACATCTAAAAAACACAGCTTAGAGAGCATAGGGCACTTCCACGCATGGGGGGATAAAGTGGGAAAATTGAAAATCAGCAAGACACAAGCACCCCAAAGTTTAGGGCTGCTCTGTTGACAAGGACCTCCACTTCCTTCCACCTTAAATATCCCAGGAAAGCGAAAAATGGATAAAAAAGTTGTGGTCCTTATGTACAATGGAATATCACTCAGCCATGAAATCAATGTCATAAGGCTAGTAGCAGCATGATGAGTGGATTTAGGTAAGACGATTCTAAGTGAAATAAGTCACACAGAAAAGGACACTTCTCATAAGGTGTCACTTATAGAGGGAATGTAAAAACCGTTACACTTGAACTGACTTACAAAACAGAACAGAGTCACACATGCAGAAAACACACTATGGCTGCTTAACGGGAAAGGTGAGGTGGGGAGATACATAAAACAAGAGTTTCAAATTAGCTCAGATACCATTCCATAAACCCAATATGTAATAGACAAGACCTACTCCTTGCTCAGAGAACTGGACTCAACACGCCCGATTCACCGCACAAGAATATATCTGACTAGTAATAATCTTAAAACCTATGTATTGATATCTCTCTGTTAGTGTGTCAAGTGGGTGTAAAGCGGCATAAACACAGCCGTGAAAAGCAGCTAAACCCCATTATAAAAATAAATTACTTTTAAAAACCCATGAAACAAAGACAGGGAAAGAGAGAGAAATTCTTACACAATTCGTTCAGGAGCTGTGATGCAACCTGGATTGACCATATCTAGACCCACAGCTGGATGACACATAAGGGTGGACACTCTTGGGGCTGAGAGGTTTGGTGAGGTTGGGTGAGGAAACGCAGACCATTTAAAGTAATACTGCGTGCTACCCATCGCATGGGTCCCAAATCTCCAGGTTCAAGGGCATCTTCCTACAACGAAAACATGCATGAGAAACCCAGAAGATGGTACACCGTGTGATGGGGAAAGGTTTCTAAAACGCACCTCATTTCTCATCTCCTTGTGCTCGGGTTTGCCATTCCAGCCACTTTACTAGCAATCTCCCTACTTGGAGCATCAGCACCTTTAACCTCCTGTTCCGTACAGGTTGCAATTTGTCCTGAGGATGAACGGGAAGACGGGGAACCAATGAGAGACTAGCTCTTGGTGTTGGGACAGGCACAGGTCACTCTATTTTCCCATCAGGAAGAAGAATTAACCACAGGCTCAGCCTGCCCCCCAGAACCAGAACAGGGCCTGAAGCCATCCGGCGCTTTTGCGGCCAGCTCCCAAAAAAGCGACTTGTAAAATGGAGCTTCAGGGCACTGCAATTCACAAACCTGCAGAGTTATAAATGATAACTCTCGTCCACAAATATATTGAGGGAAGGCAAAGAAGAGGATTTGAAATCAAGGCAGAATTGCAGGAAACAGATTTCAGGAGGTAGATTCGAATCGCCTTTAAAGCACATGAAAAGCGGCAAAACGTTGACAATGATGCCCTTGGCCAAAAAGGGCGTATGCGTTTTTTCCTGAATATATTCAGGAAAAAACGCATACGCCCTTTTTGGCCAACCAAGCAACCTGGAAAGGCAAATCAGCGCTACAAAGAAGTCTCGCTTCCCATCGGTCAAAAGGGCCATGCTGAAAAAAGTGTCAAAACCAGAAATGCAGGACAGGCCATGGAGAAATGGGAGCCTTGCTACACTGATGGGCGGGATGTAAATTGCCAACAGCCACTCTGGAGAAGTGTACGGTGTGTCCTGAAACATCTAAAAAACACAGCTTAGAGAGCATAGGGCACTTCCACGCATGGGGGGATAAAGTGGGAAAATTGAAAATCAGCAAGACACAAGCACCCCAAAGTTTAGGGCTGCTCTGTTGACAAGGACCTCCACTTCCTTCCACCTTAAATATCCCAGGAAAGCGAAAAATGGATAAAAAAGTTGTGGTCCTTATGTACAATGGAATATCACTCAGCCATGAAATCAATGTCATAAGGCTAGTAGCAGCATGATGAGTGGATTTAGGTAAGACGATTCTAAGTGAAATAAGTCACACAGAAAAGGACACTTCTCATAAGGTGTCACTTATAGAGGGAATGTAAAAACCGTTACACTTGAACTGAATTACAAAACAGAACAGAGTCACACATGCAGAAAACACACTATGGCTGCTTAACGGGAAAGGTGAGGTGGGGTGATACATAAAACAAGAGTTTCAAATTAGCTCAGATACCGTTCCATAAACCCAATATGGAATAGACAAGACCTACTCCTTGCTCAGAGAACTGGACTCAACACGCCCGATTCACCGCACAAGAATATATCTGACTAGTAATAATCTTAAAACCTATGTATTGATATCTCTCTGTTAGTGTGTCAAGTGGGTGTAAAGCAGCCTAAACACAGCCGTGAAAAGCAGCTAAACCCCATTATAAAAATAAATTACTTTTAAAAACCCATGAAACAAAGACAGGGAAAGAGAGAGAAATTCTTACACAATTCGTTCAGGGGCTGTGATGCAACCTGGATAGACCATGTCTAGACCCACAGCTGGATGAGACATATGGGTGGACACTCATGGGGCTGAGAGGTCTGGTGAGGTTGGGTGAGCAAACGCAGGCCCTTTAAAGTAATACTGCGTGCTACCCATCGCATGGGTCCCAAATCTCCAGGTTCAAGGGCATCTTCCTACATCGAAAACATGCATGAGAAACCCAGAAGATGGTACACCGTGTGATGGGGAAAGGTTTCTAAAACGCACCTCATTTCTCATCTCCTTGTGCTCGGGTTCGCCATTCCAGCCACTTTACTAGCAATCTCCCTACTTGGAGCATCAGCACCTTTAACCTCCTGTTCCGTACAGGTTGCAATTTGTCCTGAGGATGAACGGGAAGACGGGGAACCAATGAGAGACTAGCTCTTGGTGTTGGGACAGGCACAGGTCACTCTATTTTCCCATCAGGAAGAAGAATTAACCACAGGCTCAGCCTGCCCCCCGGAACCAGAACAGGGCCTGAAGCCATCCTGCGCTTTTGCGGCCAGCTCCCAAAAAACCGACTTGTAAAATGGAGCTTCAGGGCACTGCAATTCACAAACCTGCAGAGTTATAAATGATAACTCTCGTCCACAAATATATTGAGGGAAGGCAAAGAAGAGGATTTGAAATCAAGGCAGAATTGCAGGAAACAGATTTCAGGAGGTAGATTCGAATCGCCTTTAAAGCACATGAAAAGCGGCAAAACGTTGACAATGATGCCCTTGGCCAAAAAGGGCGTATGCGTTTTTTCCTGAATATATTCAGGAAAAAACGCATACGCCCTTTTTGGCCAACCAAGCAACCTGGAAAGGCAAATCAGCGCTACAAAGAAGTCTCGCTTCCCATCGGTCAAAAGGGCCATGCTGAAAAAAGTGTCAAAACCAGAAATGCAGGACAGGCCATGGAGAAATGGGAGCCTTGCTACACTGATGGGCGGGATGTAAATTGCCAACAGCCACTCTGGAGAAGTGTACGGTGTGTCCTGAAACATCTAAAAAACACAGCTTAGAGAGCATAGGGCACTTCCACGCATGGGGGGATAAAGTGGGAAAATTGAAAATCAGCAAGACACAAGCACCCCAAAGTTTAGGGCTGCTCTGTTGACAAGGACCTCCACTTCCTTCCACCTTAAATATCCCAGGAAAGCGAAAAATGGATAAAAAAGTTGTGGTCCTTATGTACAATGGAATATCACTCAGCCATGAAATCAATGTCATAAGGCTAGTAGCAGCATGATGAGTGGATTTAGGTAAGACGATTCTAAGTGAAATAAGTCACACAGAAAAGGACACTTCTCATAAGGTGTCACTTATAGAGGGAATGTAAAAACCGTTACACTTGAACTGAATTACAAAACAGAACAGAGTCACACATGCAGAAAACACACTATGGCTGCTTAACGGGAAAGGTGAGGTGGGGTGATACATAAAACAAGAGTTTCAAATTAGCTCAGATACCGTTCCATAAACCCAATATGTAATAGACAAGACCTACTCCTTGCTCAGAGAACTGGACTCAACACGCCCGATTCACCGCACAAGAATATATCTGACCAGTAATAAACTTAAAACCTATGTATTGATATCTCTCTGTTAGTGTGTCAAGTGGGTGTAAAGCGGCCTAAACACAGCCGTGAAAAGCAGCTAAACCCCATTATAAAAATAAATTACTTTTAAAAACCCATGAAACAGACAGGGAAAGAGAGAGAAATTCTTACACAATTCGTTCAGGGGCTGTGATGCAACCTGGATTGACCATATCTAGACCCACAGCTGGATGAGACATAAGGGTGGACACTCTTGGGGCTGAGAGGTTTGGTGAGGTTGGGTGAGCAAACGCAGACCCTTTAAAGTAATACTGCGTGCTACCCATCGCATGGGTCCCAAATCTCCAGGTTCAAGGGCATCTTCCTACATCGAAAACATGCATGAGAAACCCAGAAGATGGTACACCGTGTGATGGGGAAAGGTTTCTAAAACGCACCTCATTTCTCATCTCCTTGTGCTCGGGTTCGCCATTCCAGCCACTTTACTAGCAATCTCCCTACTTGGAGCATCAGCACCTTTAACCTCCTGTTCCGTACAGGTTGCAATTTGTCCTGAGGATGAACGGGAAGACGGGGAACCAATGAGAGACTAGCTCTTGGTGTTGGGACAGGCACAGGCCACTCTAGTTTCCCATCAGGAAGAAGAATTAACCACAGGCTCAGCCTGCCCCCCTGAACCAGAACAGGGCCTGAAGCCATCCTGCGCTTTTGCGGCCAGCTCCCAAAAAACCGACTTGTAAAATGGAGCTTCAGGGCACTGCAATTCACAAACATGCAGAGTTATAAATCATAACTCTCGTCCACAAATATATTGAGGGAAGGCAAAGAAGAGGATTTGAAATCAAGGCAGAATTGCAGGAAACAGATTTCAGGAGGTAGATTCGAATCGCCTTTAAAGCACATGAAAAGCGGCAAAACGTTGACAATGATGCCCTTGGCCAAAAAGGGCGTATGCGTTTTTTCCTGAATATATTCAGGAAAAAACGCATACGCCCTTTTTGGCCAACCAAGCAACCTGGAAAGGCAAATCAGCGCTACAAAGAAGTCTCGCTTCCCATCGGTCAAAAGGGCCATGCTGAAAAAACTGTCAAAACCAGAAATGCAGGACAGGCCATGGAGAAATGGGAGCCTTGCTACACTGATGGGCGGGATGTAAATTGCCAACAGCCACTCTGGAGAAGTGTACGGTGTGTCCTGAAACATCTAAAAAACACAGCTTAGAGAGCATAGGGCACTTCCACGCATGGGGGGATAAAGTGGGAAAATTGAAAATCAGCAAGACACAAGCACCCCAAAGTTTAGGGCTGCTCTGTTGACAAGGACCTCCACTTCCTTCCACCTTAAATATCCCAGGAAAGCGAAAAATGGATAAAAAAGTTGTGGTCCTTATGTACAATGGAATATCACTCAGCCATGAAATCAATGTCATAAGGCTAGTAGCAGCATGATGAGTGGATTTAGGTAAGACGATTCTAAGTGAAATAAGTCACACAGAAAAGGACACTTCTCATAAGGTGTCACTTATAGAGGGAATGTAAAAACCGTTACACTTGAACTGACTTACAAAACAGAACAGAGTCACACATGCAGAAAACACACTATGGCTGCTTAACGGGAAAGGTGAGGTGGAGAGATACATAAAACAAGAGTTTCAAATTAGCTCAGATACCGTTCCATAAACCCAATATGTAATAGACAAGACCTACTCCTTGCTCAGAGAACTGGACTCAACACGCCCGATTCACCGCACAAGAATATATCTGACTAGTAATAATCTTAAAACCTATGTATTGATATCTCTCTGTTAGTGTGTCAAGTGGGTGTAAAGCGGCATAAACACAGCCGTGAAAAGCAGCTAAACCCCATTATAAACATAAATTACTTTTAAAAACCCATGAAACAAAGACAGGGAAAGAGAGAGAAATTCTTACACAATTCGTTCAGGAGCTGTGATGCAACCTGGATTGACCATATCTAGACCCACAGCTGGATGACACATAAGGGTGGACACTCTTGGGGCTGAGAGGTTTGGTGAGGTTGGGTGAGGAAACGCAGACCATTTAAAGTAATACTGCGTGCTACCCATCGCATGGGTCCCAAATCTCCAGGTTCAAGGGCATCTTCCTACATCGAAAACATGCATGAGAAACCCAGAAGATGGTACACCGTGTGATGGGGAAAGGTTTCTAAAACGCACCTCATTTCTCATCTCCTTGTGCTCGGGTTCGCCATTCCAGCCACTTTACTAGCAATCTCCCTACTTGGAGCATCAGCACCTTTAACCTCCTGTTCCGTACAGGTTGCAATTTGTCCTGAGGATGAACGGGAAGACGGGGAACCAATGAGAGACTAGCTCTTGGTGTTGGGACAGGCACAGGTCACTCTATTTTCCCATCAGGAAGAAGAATTAACCACAGGCTCAGCCTGCCCCCCAGAACCAGAACAGGGCCTGAAGCCATCCTGCGCTTTTGCGGCCAGCTCCCAAAAAAGCGACTTGTAAAATGGAGCTTCAGGGCACTGCAATTCACAAACCTGCAGAGTTATAAATGATAACTCTCGTCCACAAATATATTGAGGGAAGGCAAAGAAGAGGATTTGAAATCAAGGCAGAATTGCAGGAAACAGATTTCAGGAGGTAGATTCGAATCGCCTTTAAAGCACATGAAAAGCGGCAAAACGTTGACAATGATGCCCTTGGCCAAAAAGGGCGTATGCGTTTTTTCCTGAATATATTCAGGAAAAAACGCATACGCCCTTTTTGGCCAACCAAGCAACCTGGAAAGGCAAATCAGCGCTACAAAGAAGTCTCGCTTCCCATCGGTCAAAAGGGCCATGCTGAAAAAAGTGTCAAAACCAGAAATGCAGGACAGGCCATGGAGAAATGGGAGCCTTGCTACACTGATGGGCGGGATGTAAATTGCCAACAGCCACTCTGGAGAAGTGTACGGTGTGTCCTGAAACATCTAAAAAACACAGCTTAGAGAGCATAGGGCACTTCCACGCATGGGGAGATAAAGTGGGAAAATTGAAAATCAGCAAGACACAAGCACCCCAAAGTTTAGGGCTGCTCTGTTGACAAGGACCTCCACTTCCTTCCACCTTAAATATCCCAGGAAAGCGAAAAATGGATAAAAAAGTTGTGGTCCTTATGTACAATGGAATATCACTCAGCCATGAAATCAATGTCATAAGGCTAGTAGCAGCATGATGAGTGGATTTAGGTAAGACGATTCTAAGTGAAATAAGTCACACAGAAAAGGACACTTCTCATAAGGTGTCACTTATAGAGGGAATGTAAAAACCGTTACACTTGAACTGAATTACAAAACAGAACAGAGTCACACATGCAGAAAACACACTATGGCTGCTTAACGGGAAAGGTGAGGTGGGGTGATACATAAAACAAGAGTTTCAAATTAGCTCAGATACCGTTCCATAAACCCAATATGTAATAGACAAGACCTACTCCTTGCTCAGAGAACTGGACTCAACACGCCCGATTCACCGCACAAGAATATATCTGACTAGTAATAATCTTAAAACCTATGTATTGATATCTCTCTGTTAGTGTGTCAAGTGGGTGTAAAGCGGCCTAAACACAGCCGTGAAAAGCAGCTAAACCCCATTATAAAAATAAATTACTTTTAAAAACCCATGAAACAAAGACAGGGAAAGAGAGAGAAATTCTTACACAATTCGTTCAGGGGCTGTGATGCAACCTGGATTGACCATATCTAGACCCACAGCTGGATGACACATAAGGGTGGACACTCTTGGGGCTGAGAGGTTTGGTGAGGTTGGGTGAGGAAACGCAGACCCTTTAAAGTAATACTGCGTGCTACCCATCGCATGGGTCCCAAATCTCCAGGTTCAAGGGCATCTTCCTACATCGAAAACATGCATGAGAAACCCAGAAGATGGTACACCGTGTGATGGGGAAAGGTTTCTAAAACGCACCTCATTTCTCATCTCCTTGTGCTCGGGTTCGCCATTCCAGCCACTTTACTAGCAATCTCCCTACTTGGAGCATCAGCACCTTTAACCTCCTGTTCCGTACAGGTTGCAATTTGTCCTGAGGATGAACGGGAAGACGGGGAACCAATGAGAGACTAGCTCTTGGTGTTGGGACAGGCACAGGTCACTCTATTTTCCCATCAGGAAGAAGAATTAACCACAGGCTCAGCCTGCCCCCCGGAACCAGAACAGGGCCTGAAGCCATCCTGCGCTTTTGCGGCCAGCTCCCAAAAAACCGACTTGTAAAATGGAGCTTCAGGGCACTGCAATTCACAAACCTGCAGAGTTATAAATGATAACTCTCGTCCACAAATATATTGAGGGAAGGCAAAGAAGAGGATTTGAAATCAAGGCAGAATTGCAGGAAACAGATTTCAGGAGGTAGATTCGAATCGCCTTTAAAGCACATGAAAAGCGGCAAAACGTTGACAATGATGCCCTTGGCCAAAAAGGGCGTATGCGTTTTTTCCTGAATATATTCAGGAAAAAACGCATACGCCCTTTTTGGCCAACCAAGCAACCTGGAAAGGCAAATCAGCGCTACAAAGAAGTCTCGCTTCCCATCGGTCAAAAGGGCCATGCTGAAAAAAGTGTCAAAACCAGAAATGCAGGACAGGCCATGGAGAAATGGGAGCCTTGCTACACTGATGGGCGGGATGTAAATTGCCAACAGCCACTCTGGAGAAGTGTACGGTGTGTCCTGAAACATCTAAAAAACACAGCTTAGAGAGCATAGGGCACTTCCACGCATGGGGGGATAAAGTGGGAAAATTGAAAATCAGCAAGACACAAGCACCCCAAAGTTTAGGGCTGCTCTGTTGACAAGGACCTCCACTTCCTTCCACCTTAAATATCCCAGGAAAGCGAAAAATGGATAAAAAAGTTGTGGTCCTTATGTACAATGGAATATCACTCAGCCATGAAATCAATGTCATAAGGCTAGTAGCAGCATGATGAGTGGATTTAGGTAAGACGATTCTAAGTGAAATAAGTCACACAGAAAAGGACACTTCTCATAAGGTGTCACTTATAGAGGGAATGTAAAAACCGTTACACTTGAACTGAATTACAAAACAGAACAGAGTCACACATGCAGAAAACACACTATGGCTGCTTAACGGGAAAGGTGAGGTGGGGTGATACATAAAACAAGAGTTTCAAATTAGCTCAGATACCGTTCCATAAACCCAATATGGAATAGACAAGACCTACTCCTTGCTCAGAGAACTGGACTCAACACGCCCGATTCACCGCACAAGAATATATCTGACTAGTAATAATCTTAAAACCTATGTATTGATATCTCTCTGTTAGTGTGTCAAGTGGGTGTAAAGCGGCCTAAACACAGCCGTGAAAAGCAGCTAAACCCCATTATAAAAATAAATTACTTTTAAAAACCCATGAAACAGACAGGGAAAGAGAGAGAAATTCTTACACAATTCGTTCAGGGGCTGTGATGCAACCTGGATTGACCATATCTAGACCCACAGCTGGATGAGACATAAGGGTGGACACTCTTGGGGCTGAGAGGTTTGGTGAGGTTGGGTGAGCAAACGCAGACCCTTTAAAGTAATACTGCGTGCTACCCATCGCATGGGTCCCAAATCTCCAGGTTCAAGGGCATCTTCCTACATCGAAAACATGCATGAGAAACCCAGAAGATGGTACACCGTGTGATGGGGAAAGGTTTCTAAAACGCACCTCATTTCTCATCTCCTTGTGCTCGGGTTCGCCATTCCAGCCACTTTACTAGCAATCTCCCTACTTGGAGCATCAGCACCTTTAACCTCCTGTTCCGTACAGGTTGCAATTTGTCCTGAGGATGAACGGGAAGACGGGGAACCAATGAGAGACTAGCTATTGGTGTTGGGACAGGCACAGGTCACTCTATTTTCCCATCAGGAAGAAGAATTAACCACAGGCTCAGCCTGCCCCCCGGAACCAGAACAGGGCCTGAAGCCATCCTGCGCTTTTGCGGCCAGCTCCCAAAAAACCGACTTGTAAAATGGAGCTTCAGGGCACTGCAATTCACAAACCTGCAGAGTTATAAATGATAACTCTCGTCCACAAATATATTGAGGGAAGGCAAAGAAGAGGATTTGAAATCAAGGCAGAATTGCAGGAAACAGATTTCAGGAGGTAGATTCGAATCGCCTTTAAAGCACATGAAAAGCGGCAAAACGTTGACAATGATGCCCTTGGCCAAAAAGGGCGTATGCGTTTTTTCCTGAATATATTCAGGAAAAAACGCATACGCCCTTTTTGGCCAACCAAGCAACCTGGAAAGGCAAATCAGCGCTACAAAGAAGTCTCGCTTCCCATCGGTCAAAAGGGCCATGCTGAAAAAACTGTCAAAACCAGAAATGCAGGACAGGCCATGGAGAAATGGGAGCCTTGCTACACTGATGGGCGGGATGTAAATTGCCAACAGCCACTCTGGAGAAGTGTACGGTGTGTCCTGAAACATCTAAAAAACACAGCTTAGAGAGCATAGGGCACTTCCACGCATGGGGGGATAAAGTGGGAAAATTGAAAATCAGCAAGACACAAGCACCCCAAAGTTTAGGGCTGCTCTGTTGACAAGGACCTCCACTTCCTTCCACCTTAAATATCCCAGGAAAGCGAAAAATGGATAAAAAAGTTGTGGTCCTTATGTACAATGGAATATCACTCAGCCATGAAATCAATGTCATAAGGCTAGTAGCAGCATGATGAGTGGATTTAGGTAAGACGATTCTAAGTGAAATAAGTCACACAGAAAAGGACACTTCTCATAAGGTGTCACTTATAGAGGGAATGTAAAAACCGTTACACTTGAACTGAATTACAAAACAGAACAGAGTCACACATGCAGAAAACACACTATGGCTGCTTAACGGGAAAGGTGAGGTGGGGTGATACATAAAACAAGAGTTTCAAATTAGCTCAGATACCGTTCCATAAACCCAATATGTAATAGACAAGACCTACTCCTTGCTCAGAGAACTGGACTCAACACGCCCGATTCACCGCACAAGAATATATCTGACCAGTAATAATCTTAAAACCTATGTATTGATATCTCTCTGTTAGTGTGTCAAGTGGGTGTAAAGCGGCCTAAACACAGCCGTGAAAAGCAGCTAAACCCCATTATAAAAATAAATTACTTTTAAAAACCCATGAAACAGACAGGGAAAGAGAGAGAAATTCTTACACAATTCGTTCAGGGGCTGTGATGCAACCTGGATTGACCATATCTAGACCCACAGCTGGATGAGACATAAGGGTGGACACTCTTGGGGCTGAGAGGTTTGGTGAGGTTGGGTGAGCAAACGCAGACCCTTTAAAGTAATACTGCGTGCTACCCATCGCATGGGTCCCAAATCTCCAGGTTCAAGGGCATCTTCCTACATCGAAAACATGCATGAGAAACCCAGAAGATGGTACACCGTGTGATGGGGAAAGGTTTCTAAAACGCACCTCATTTCTCATCTCCTTGTGCTCGGGTTCGCCATTCCAGCCACTTTACTAGCAATCTCCCTACTTGGAGCATCAGCACCTTTAACCTCCTGTTCCGTACAGGTTGCAATTTGTCCTGAGGATGAACGGGAAGACGGGGAACCAATGAGAGACTAGCTCTTGGTGTTGGGACAGGCACAGGCCACTCTAGTTTCCCATCAGGAAGAAGAATTAACCACAGGCTCAGCCTGCCCCCCTGAACCAGAACAGGGCCTGAAGCCATCCTGCGCTTTTGCGGCCAGCTCCCAAAAAACCGACTTGTAAAATGGAGCTTCAGGGCACTGCAATTCACAAACCTGCAGAGTTATAAATGATAACTCTCGTCCACAAATATATTGAGGGAAGGCAAAGAAGAGGATTTGAAATCAAGGCAGAATTGCAGGAAACAGATTTCAGGAGGTAGATTCGAATCGCCTTTAAAGCACATGAAAAGTGGCAAAACGTTGACAATGATGCCCTTGGCCAAAAAGGGCGTATGCGTTTTTTCCTGAATATATTCAGGAAAAAACGCATACGCCCTTTTTGGCCAACCAAGCAACCTGGAAAGGCAAATCAGCGCTACAAAGAAGTCTCGCTTCCCATCGGTCAAAAGGGCCATGCTGAAAAAAGTGTCAAAACCAGAAATGCAGGACAGGCCATGGAGAAATGGGAGCCTTGCTACACTGATGGGCGGGATGTAAATTGCCAACAGCCACTCTGGAGAAGTGTACGGTGTGTCCTGAAACATCTAAAAAACACAGCTTAGAGAGCATAGGGCACTTCCACGCATGGGGGGATAAAGTGGGAAAATTGAAAATCAGCAAGACACAAGCACCCCAAAGTTTAGGGCTGCTCTGTTGACAAGGACCTCCACTTCCTTCCACCTTAAATATCCCAGGAAAGCGAAAAATGGATAAAAAAGTTGTGGTCCTTATGTACAATGGAATATCACTCAGCCATGAAATCAATGTCATAAGGCTAGTAGCAGCATGATGAGTGGATTTAGGTAAGACGATTCTAAGTGAAATAAGTCACACAGAAAAGGACACTTCTCATAAGGTGTCACTTATAGAGGGAATGTAAAAACCGTTACACTTGAACTGAATTACAAAACAGAACAGAGTCACACATGCAGAAAACACACTATGGCTGCTTAACGGGAAAGGTGAGGTGGGGTGATACATAAAACAAGAGTTTCAAATTAGCTCAGATACCGTTCCATAAACCCAATATGGAATAGACAAGACCTACTCCTTGCTCAGAGAACTGGACTCAACACGCCCGATTCACCGCACAAGAATATATCTGACTAGTAATAATCTTAAAACCTATGTATTGATATCTCTCTGTTAGTGTGTCAAGTGGGTGTAAAGCGGCCTAAACACAGCCGTGAAAAGCAGCTAAACCCCATTATAAAAATAAATTACTTTTAAAAACCCATGAAACAGACAGGGAAAGAGAGAGAAATTCTTACACAATTCGTTCAGGGGCTGTGATGCAACCTGGATTGACCATATCTAGACCCACAGCTGGATGAGACATAAGGGTGGACACTCTTGGGGCTGAGAGGTTTGGTGAGGTTGGGTGAGCAAACGCAGACCCTTTAAAGTAATACTGCGTGCTACCCATCGCATGGGTCCCAAATCTCCAGGTTCAAGGGCATCTTCCTACATCGAAAACATGCATGAGAAACCCAGAAGATGGTACACCGTGTGATGGGGAAAGGTTTCTAAAACGCACCTCATTTCTCATCTCCTTGTGCTCGGGTTCGCCATTCCAGCCACTTTACTAGCAATCTCCCTACTTGGAGCATCAGCACCTTTAACCTCCTGTTCCGTACAGGTTGCAATTTGTCCTGAGGATGAACGGGAAGACGGGGAACCAATGAGAGACTAGCTCTTGGTGTTGGGACAGGCACAGGTCACTCTATTTTCCCATCAGGAAGAAGAATTAACCACAGGCTCAGCCTGCCCCCCGGAACCAGAACAGGGCCTGAAGCCATCCTGCGCTTTTGCGGCCAGCTCCCAAAAAACCGACTTGTAAAATGGAGCTTCAGGGCACTGCAATTCACAAACCTGCAGAGTTATAAATGATAACTCTCGTCCACAAATATATTGAGGGAAGGCAAAGAAGAGGATTTGAAATCAAGGCAGAATTGCAGGAAACAGATTTCAGGAGGTAGATTCGAATCGCCTTTAAAGCACATGAAAAGTGGCAAAACGTTGACAATGATGCCCTTGGCCAAAAAGGGCGTATGCGTTTTTTCCTGAATATATTCAGGAAAAAACGCATACGCCCTTTTTGGCCAACCAAGCAACCTGGAAAGGCAAATCAGCGCTACAAAGAAGTCTCGCTTCCCATCGGTCAAAAGGGCCATGCTGAAAAAAGTGTCAAAACCAGAAATGCAGGACAGGCCATGGAGAAATGGGAGCCTTGCTACACTGATGGGCGGGATGTAAATTGCCAACAGCCACTCTGGAGAAGTGTACGGTGTGTCCTGAAACATCTAAAAAACACAGCTTAGAGAGCATAGGGCACTTCCACGCATGGGGGGATAAAGTGGGAAAATTGAAAATCAGCAAGACACAAGCACCCCAAAGTTTAGGGCTGCTCTGTTGACAAGGACCTCCACTTCCTTCCACCTTAAATATCCCAGGAAAGCGAAAAATGGATAAAAAAGTTGTGGTCCTTATGTACAATGGAATATCACTCAGCCATGAAATCAATGTCATAAGGCTAGTAGCAGCATGATGAGTGGATTTAGGTAAGACGATTCTAAGTGAAATAAGTCACACAGAAAAGGACACTTCTCATAAGGTGTCACTTATAGAGGGAATGTAAAAACCGTTACACTTGAACTGACTTACAAAACAGAACAGAGTCACACATGCAGAAAACACACTATGGCTGCTTAACGGGAAAGGTGAGGTGGGGAGATACATAAAACAAGAGTTTCAAATTAGCTCAGATACCATTCCATAAACCCAATATGTAATAGACAAGACCTACTCCTTGCTCAGAGAACTGGACTCAACACGCCCGATTCACCGCACAAGAATATATCTGACTAGTAATAATCTTAAAACCTATGTATTGATATCTCTCTGTTAGTGTGTCAAGTGGGTGTAAAGCGGCCTAAACACAGCCGTGAAAAGCAGCTAAACCCCATTATAAAAATAAATTACTTTTAAAAACCCATGAAACAAAGACAGGGAAAGAGAGAGAAATTCTTACACAATTCGTTCAGGAGCTGTGATGCAACCTGGATTGACCATATCTAGACCCACAGCTGGATGACACATAAGGGTGGACACTCTTGGGGCTGAGAGGTTTGGTGAGGTTGGGTGAGGAAATGCAGACCATTTAAAGTAATACTGCGTGCTACCCATCGCATGGGTCCCAAATCTCCAGGTTCAAGGGCATCTTCCTACATCGAAAACATGCATGAGAAACCCAGAAGATGGTACACCGTGTGATGGGGAAAGGTTTCTAAAACGCACCTCATTTCTCATCTCCTTGTGCTCGGGTTCGCCATTCCAGCCACTTTACTAGCAATCTCCCTACTTGGAGCATCAGCACCTTTAACCTCCTGTTCCGTACAGGTTGCAATTTGTCCTGAGGATGAACGGGAAGACGGGGAACCAATGAGAGACTAGCTCTTGGTGTTGGGACAGGCACAGGCCACTCTAGTTTCCCATCAGGAAGAAGAATTAACCACAGGCTCAGCCTGCCCCCCTGAACCAGAACAGGGCCTGAAGCCATCCTGCGCTTTTGCGGCCAGCTCCCAAAAAACCGACTTGTAAAATGGAGCTTCAGGGCACTGCAATTCACAAACCTGCAGAGTTATAAATGATAACTCTCGTCCACAAATATATTGAGGGAAGGCAAAGAAGAGGATTTGAAATCAAGGCAGAATTGCAGGAAACAGATTTCAGGAGGTAGATTCGAATCGCCTTTAAAGCACATGAAAAGTGGCAAAACGTTGACAATGATGCCCTTGGCCAAAAAGGGCGTATGCGTTTTTTCCTGAATATATTCAGGAAAAAACGCATACGCCCTTTTTGGCCAACCAAGCAACCTGGAAAGGCAAATCAGCGCTACAAAGAAGTCTCGCTTCCCATCGGTCAAAAGGGCCATGCTGAAAAAAGTGTCAAAACCAGAAATGCAGGACAGGCCATGGAGAAATGGGAGCCTTGCTACACTGATGGGCGGGATGTAAATTGCCAACAGCCACTCTGGAGAAGTGTACGGTGTGTCCTGAAACATCTAAAAAACACAGCTTAGAGAGCATAGGGCACTTCCACGCATGGGGGGATAAAGTGGGAAAATTGAAAATCAGCAAGACACAAGCACCCCAAAGTTTAGGGCTGCTCTGTTGACAAGGACCTCCACTTCCTTCCACCTTAAATATCCCAGGAAAGCGAAAAATGGATAAAAAAGTTGTGGTCCTTATGTACAATGGAATATCACTCAGCCATGAAATCAATGTCATAAGGCTAGTAGCAGCATGATGAGTGGATTTAGGTAAGACGATTCTAAGTGAAATAAGTCACACAGAAAAGGACACTTCTCATAAGGTGTCACTTATAGAGGGAATGTAAAAACCGTTACACTTGAACTGACTTACAAAACAGAACAGAGTCACACATGCAGAAAACACACTATGGCTGCTTAACGGGAAAGGTGAGGTGGGGAGATACATAAAACAAGAGTTTCAAATTAGCTCAGATACCATTCCATAAACCCAATATGTAATAGACAAGACCTACTCCTTGCTCAGAGAACTGGACTCAACACGCCCGATTCACCGCACAAGAATATATCTGACTAGTAATAATCTTAAAACCTATGTATTGATATCTCTCTGTTAGTGTGTCAAGTGGGTGTAAAGCGGCCTAAACACAGCCGTGAAAAGCAGCTAAACCCCATTATAAAAATAAATTACTTTTAAAAACCCATGAAACAAAGACAGGGAAAGAGAGAGAAATTCTTACACAATTCGTTCAGGAGCTGTGATGCAACCTGGATTGACCATATCTAGACCCACAGCTGGATGACACATAAGGGTGGACACTCTTGGGGCTGAGAGGTTTGGTGAGGTTGGGTGAGGAAACGCAGACCATTTAAAGTAATACTGCGTGCTACCCATCGCATGGGTCCCAAATCTCCAGGTTCAAGGGCATCTTCCTACATCGAAAACATGCATGAGAAACCCAGAAGATGGTACACCGTGTGATGGGGAAAGGTTTCTAAAACGCACCTCATTTCTCATCTCCTTGTGCTCGGGTTCGCCATTCCAGCCACTTTACTAGCAATCTCCCTACTTGGAGCATCAGCACCTTTAACCTCCTGTTCCGTACAGGTTGCAATTTGTCCTGAGGATGAACGGGAAGACGGGGAACCAATGAGAGACTAGCTCTTGGTGTTGGGACAGGCACAGGTCACTCTATTTTCCCATCAGGAAGAAGAATTAACCACAGGCTCAGCCTGCCCCCCAGAACCAGAACAGGGCCTGAAGCCATCCGGCGCTTTTGCGGCCAGCTCCCAAAAAAGCGACTTGTAAAATGGAGCTTCAGGGCACTGCAATTCACAAACCTGCAGAGTTATAAATGATAACTCTCGTCCACAAATATATTGAGGGAAGGCAAAGAAGAGGATTTGAAATCAAGGCAGAATTGCAGGAAACAGATTTCAGGAGGTAGATTCGAATCGCCTTTAAAGCACATGAAAAGCGGCAAAACGTTGACAATGATGCCCTTGGCCAAAAAGGGCGTATGCGTTTTTTCCTGAATATATTCAGGAAAAAACGCATACGCCCTTTTTGGCCAACCAAGCAACCTGGAAAGGCAAATCAGCGCTACAAAGAAGTCTCGCTTCCCATCGGTCAAAAGGGCCATGCTGAAAAAAGTGTCAAAACCAGAAATGCAGGACAGGCCATGGAGAAATGGGAGCCTTGCTACACTGATGGGCGGGATGTAAATTGCCAACAGCCACTCTGGAGAAGTGTACGGTGTGTCCTGAAACATCTAAAAAACACAGCTTAGAGAGCATAGGGCACTTCCACGCATGGGGGGATAAAGTGGGAAAATTGAAAATCAGCAAGACACAAGCACCCCAAAGTTTAGGGCTGCTCTGTTGACAAGGACCTCCACTTCCTTCCACCTTAAATATCCCAGGAAAGCGAAAAATGGATAAAAAAGTTGTGGTCCTTATGTACAATGGAATATCACTCAGCCATGAAATCAATGTCATAAGGCTAGTAGCAGCATGATGAGTGGATTTAGGTAAGACGATTCTAAGTGAAATAAGTCACACAGAAAAGGACACTTCTCATAAGGTGTCACTTATAGAGGGAATGTAAAAACCGTTACACTTGAACTGAATTACAAAACAGAACAGAGTCACACATGCAGAAAACACACTATGGCTGCTTAACGGGAAAGGTGAGGTGGGGTGATACATAAAACAAGAGTTTCAAATTAGCTCAGATACCGTTCCATAAACCCAATATGGAATAGACAAGACCTACTCCTTGCTCAGAGAACTGGACTCAACACGCCCGATTCACCGCACAAGAATATATCTGACTAGTAATAATCTTAAAACCTATGTATTGATATCTCTCTGTTAGTGTGTCAAGTGGGTGTAAAGCGGCCTAAACACAGCCGTGAAAAGCAGCTAAACCCCATTATAAAAATAAATTACTTTTAAAAACCCATGAAACAAAGACAGGGAAAGAGAGAGAAATTCTTACACAATTCGTTCAGGGGCTGTGATGCAACCTGGATAGACCATGTCTAGACCCACAGCTGGATGAGACATATGGGTGGACACTCATGGGGCTGAGAGGTCTGGTGAGGTTGGGTGAGCAAACGCAGGCCCTTTAAAGTAATACTGCGTGCTACCCATCGCATGGGTCCCAAATCTCCAGGTTCAAGGGCATCTTCCTACATCGAAAACATGCATGAGAAACCCAGAAGATGGTACACCGTGTGATGGGGAAAGGTTTCTAAAACGCACCTCATTTCTCATCTCCTTGTGCTCGGGTTCGCCATTCCAGCCACTTTACTAGCAATCTCCCTACTTGGAGCATCAGCACCTTTAACCTCCTGTTCCGTACAGGTTGCAATTTGTCCTGAGGATGAACGGGAAGACGGGGAACCAATGAGAGACTAGCTCTTGGTGTTGGGACAGGCACAGGTCACTCTATTTTCCCATCAGGAAGAAGAATTAACCACAGGCTCAGCCTGCCCCCCGGAACCAGAACAGGGCCTGAAGCCATCCTGCGCTTTTGCGGCCAGCTCCCAAAAAACCGACTTGTAAAATGGAGCTTCAGGGCACTGCAATTCACAAACCTGCAGAGTTATAAATGATAACTCTCGTCCACAAATATATTGAGGGAAGGCAAAGAAGAGGATTTGAAATCAAGGCAGAATTGCAGGAAACAGATTTCAGGAGGTAGATTCGAATCGCCTTTAAAGCACATGAAAAGCGGCAAAACGTTGACAATGATGCCCTTGGCCAAAAAGGGCGTATGCGTTTTTTCCTGAATATATTCAGGAAAAAACGCATACGCCCTTTTTGGCCAACCAAGCAACCTGGAAAGGCAAATCAGCGCTACAAAGAAGTCTCGCTTCCCATCGGTCAAAAGGGCCATGCTGAAAAAACTGTCAAAACCAGAAATGCAGGACAGGCCATGGAGAAATGGGAGCCTTGCTACACTGATGGGCGGGATGTAAATTGCCAACAGCCACTCTGGAGAAGTGTACGGTGTGTCCTGAAACATCTAAAAAACACAGCTTAGAGAGCATAGGGCACTTCCACGCATGGGGGGATAAAGTGGGAAAATTGAAAATCAGCAAGACACAAGCACCCCAAAGTTTAGGGCTGCTCTGTTGACAAGGACCTCCACTTCCTTCCACCTTAAATATCCCAGGAAAGCGAAAAATGGATAAAAAAGTTGTGGTCCTTATGTACAATGGAATATCACTCAGCCATGAAATCAATGTCATAAGGCTAGTAGCAGCATGATGAGTGGATTTAGGTAAGACGATTCTAAGTGAAATAAGTCACACAGAAAAGGACACTTCTCATAAGGTGTCACTTATAGAGGGAATGTAAAAACCGTTACACTTGAACTGAATTACAAAACAGAACAGAGTCACACATGCAGAAAACACACTATGGCTGCTTAACGGGAAAGGTGAGGTGGGGTGATACATAAAACAAGAGTTTCAAATTAGCTCAGATACCGTTCCATAAACCCAATATGTAATAGACAAGACCTACTCCTTGCTCAGAGAACTGGACTCAACACGCCCGATTCACCGCACAAGAATATATCTGACCAGTAATAAACTTAAAACCTATGTATTGATATCTCTCTGTTAGTGTGTCAAGTGGGTGTAAAGCGGCCTAAACACAGCCGTGAAAAGCAGCTAAACCCCATTATAAAAATAAATTACTTTTAAAAACCCATGAAACAGACAGGGAAAGAGAGAGAAATTCTTACACAATTCGTTCAGGGGCTGTGATGCAACCTGGATTGACCATATCTAGACCCACAGCTGGATGAGACATAAGGGTGGACACTCTTGGGGCTGAGAGGTTTGGTGAGGTTGGGTGAGCAAACGCAGACCCTTTAAAGTAATACTGCGTGCTACCCATCGCATGGGTCCCAAATCTCCAGGTTCAAGGGCATCTTCCTACATCGAAAACATGAATGAGAAACCCAGAAGATGGTACACCGTGTGATGGGGAAAGGTTTCTAAAACGCACCTCATTTCTCATCTCCTTGTGCTCGGGTTCGCCATTCCAGCCACTTTACTAGCAATCTCCCTACTTGGAGCATCAGCACCTTTAACCTCCTGTTCCGTACAGGTTGCAATTTGTCCTGAGGATGAACGGGAAGACGGGGAACCAATGAGAGACTAGCTCTTGGTGTTGGGACAGGCACAGGCCACTCTAGTTTCCCATCAGGAAGAAGAATTAACCACAGGCTCAGCCTGCCCCCCTGAACCAGAACAGGGCCTGAAGCCATCCTGCGCTTTTGCGGCCAGCTCCCAAAAAACCGACTTGTAAAATGGAGCTTCAGGGCACTGCAATTCACAAACATGCAGAGTTATAAATCATAACTCTCGTCCACAAATATATTGAGGGAAGGCAAAGAAGAGGATTTGAAATCAAGGCAGAATTGCAGGAAACAGATTTCAGGAGGTAGATTCGAATCGCCTTTAAAGCACATGAAAAGCGGCAAAACGTTGACAATGATGCCCTTGGCCAAAAAGGGCATATGCGTTTTTTCCTGAATATATTCAGGAAAAAACGCATACGCCCTTTTTGGCCAACCAAGCAACCTGGAAAGGCAAATCAGCGCTACAAAGAAGTCTCGCTTCCCATCGGTCAAAAGGGCCATGCTGAAAAAACTGTCAAAACCAGAAATGCAGGACAGGCCATGGAGAAATGGGAGCCTTGCTACACTGATGGGCGTGATGTAAATTGCCAACAGCCACTCTGGAGAAGTGTACGGTGTGTCCTGAAACATCTAAAAAACACAGCTTAGAGAGCATAGGGCACTTCCACGCATGGGGGGATAAAGTGGGAAAATTGAAAATCAGCAAGACACAAGCACCCCAAAGTTTAGGGCTGCTCTGTTGACAAGGACCTCCACTTCCTTCCACCTTAAATATCCCAGGAAAGCGAAAAATGGATAAAAAAGTTGTGGTCCTTATGTACAATGGAATATCACTCAGCCATGAAATCAATGTCATAAGGCTAGTAGCAGCATGATGAGTGGATTTAGGTAAGACGATTCTAAGTGAAATAAGTCACACAGAAAAGGACACTTCTCATAAGGTGTCACTTATAGAGGGAATGTAAAAACCGTTACACTTGAACTGACTTACAAAACAGAACAGAGTCACACATGCAGAAAACACACTATGGCTGCTTAACGGGAAAGGTGAGGTGGGGAGATACATAAAACAAGAGTTTCAAATTAGCTCAGATACCGTTCCATAAACCCAATATGTAATAGACAAGACCTACTCCTTGCTCAGAGAACTGGACTCAACACGCCCGATTCACCGCACAAGAATATATCTGACTAGTAATAATCTTAAAACCTATGTATTGATATCTCTCTGTTAGTGTGTCAAGTGGGTGTAAAGCGGCATAAACACAGCCGTGAAAAGCAGCTAAACCCCATTATAAAAATAAATTACTTTTAAAAACCCATGAAACAAAGACAGGGAAAGAGAGAGAAATTCTTACACAATTCGTTCAGGAGCTGTGATGCAACCTGGATTGACCATATCTAGACCCACAGCTGGATGACACATAAGGGTGGACACTCTTGGGGCTGAGAGGTTTGGTGAGGTTGGGTGAGGAAACGCAGACCATTTAAAGTAATACTGCGTGCTACCCATCGCATGGGTCCCAAATCTCCAGGTTCAAGGGCATCTTCCTACATCGAAAACATGCATGAGAAACCCAGAAGATGGTACACCGTGTGATGGGGAAAGGTTTCTAAAACGCACCTCATTTCTCATCTCCTTGTGCTCGGGTTCGCCATTCCAGCCACTTTACTAGCAATCTCCCTACTTGGAGCATCAGCACCTTTAACCTCCTGTTCCGTACAGGTTGCAATTTGTCCTGAGGATGAACGGGAAGACGGGGAACCAATGAGAGACTAGCTCTTGGTGTTGGGACAGGCACAGGTCACTCTATTTTCCCATCAGGAAGAAGAATTAACCACAGGCTCAGCCTGCCCCCCAGAACCAGAACAGGGCCTGAAGCCATCCTGCGCTTTTGCGGCCAGCTCCCAAAAAAGCGACTTGTAAAATGGAGCTTCAGGGCACTGCAATTCACAAACCTGCAGAGTTATAAATGATAACTCTCGTCCACAAATATATTGAGGGAAGGCAAAGAAGAGGATTTGAAATCAAGGCAGAATTGCAGGAAACAGATTTCAGGAGGTAGATTCGAATCGCCTTTAAAGCACATGAAAAGCGGCAAAACGTTGACAATGATGCCCTTGGCCAAAAAGGGCGTATGCGTTTTTTCCTGAATATATTCAGGAAAAAACGCATACGCCCTTTTTGGCCAACCAAGCAACCTGGAAAGGCAAATCAGCGCTACAAAGAAGTCTCGCTTCCCATCGGTCAAAAGGGCCATGCTGAAAAAAGTGTCAAAACCAGAAATGCAGGACAGGCCATGGAGAAATGGGAGCCTTGCTACACTGATGGGCGGGATGTAAATTGCCAACAGCCACTCTGGAGAAGTGTACGGTGTGTCCTGAAACATCTAAAAAACACAGCTTAGAGAGCATAGGGCACTTCCACGCATGGGGAGATAAAGTGGGAAAATTGAAAATCAGCAAGACACAAGCACCCCAAAGTTTAGGGCTGCTCTGTTGACAAGGACCTCCACTTCCTTCCACCTTAAATATCCCAGGAAAGCGAAAAATGGATAAAAAAGTTGTGGTCCTTATGTACAATGGAATATCACTCAGCCATGAAATCAATGTCATAAGGCTAGTAGCAGCATGATGAGTGGATTTAGGTAAGACGATTCTAAGTGAAATAAGTCACACAGAAAAGGACACTTCTCATAAGGTGTCACTTATAGAGGGAATGTAAAAACCGTTACACTTGAACTGAATTACAAAACAGAACAGAGTCACACATGCAGAAAACACACTATGGCTGCTTAACGGGAAAGGTGAGGTGGGGTGATACATAAAACAAGAGTTTCAAATTAGCTCAGATACCGTTCCATAAACCCAATATGTAATAGACAAGACCTACTCCTTGCTCAGAGAACTGGACTCAACACGCCCGATTCACCGCACAAGAATATATCTGACCAGTAATAAACTTAAAACCTATGTATTGATATCTCTCTGTTAGTGTGTCAAGTGGGTGTAAAGCGGCCTAAACACAGCCGTGAAAAGCAGCTAAACCCCATTATAAAAATAAATTACTTTTAAAAACCCATGAAACAGACAGGGAAAGAGAGAGAAATTCTTACACAATTCGTTCAGGGGCTGTGATGCAACCTGGATTGACCATATCTAGACCCACAGCTGGATGAGACATAAGGGTGGACACTCTTGGGGCTGAGAGGTTTGGAGAGGTTGGGTGAGCAAACGCAGACCCTTTAAAGTAATACTGCGTGCTACCCATCGCATGGGTCCCAAATCTCCAGGTTCAAGGGCATCTTCCTACATCGAAAACATGCATGAGAAACCCAGAAGATGGTACACCGTGTGATGGGGAAAGGTTTCTAAAACGCACCTCATTTCTCATCTCCTTGTGCTCGGGTTCGCCATTCCAGCCACTTTACTAGCAATCTCCCTACTTGGAGCATCAGCACCTTTAACCTCCTGTTCCGTACAGGTTGCAATTTGTCCTGAGGATGAACGGGAAGACGGGGAACCAATGAGAGACTAGCTCTTGGTGTTGGGACAGGCACAGGCCACTCTAGTTTCCCATCAGGAAGAAGAATTAACCACAGGCTCAGCCTGCCCCCCTGAACCAGAACAGGGCCTGAAGCCATCCTGCGCTTTTGCGGCCAGCTCCCAAAAAACCGACTTGTAAAATGGAGCTTCAGGGCACTGCAATTCACAAACATGCAGAGTTATAAATCATAACTCTCGTCCACAAATATATTGAGGGAAGGCAAAGAAGAGGATTTGAAATCAAGGCAGAATTGCAGGAAACAGATTTCAGGAGGTAGATTCGAATCGCCTTTAAAGCACATGAAAAGCGGCAAAACGTTGACAATGATGCCCTTGGCCAAAAAGGGCGTATGCGTTTTTTCCTGAATATATTCAGGAAAAAACGCATACGCCCTTTTTGGCCAACCAAGCAACCTGGAAAGGCAAATCAGCGCTACAAAGAAGTCTCGCTTCCCATCGGTCAAAAGGGCCATGCTGAAAAAACTGTCAAAACCAGAAATGCAGGACAGGCCATGGAGAAATGGGAGCCTTGCTACACTGATGGGCGTGATGTAAATTGCCAACAGCCACTCTGGAGAAGTGTACGGTGTGTCCTGAAACATCTAAAAAACACAGCTTAGAGAGCATAGGGCACTTCCACGCATGGGGGGATAAAGTGGGAAAATTGAAAATCAGCAAGACACAAGCACCCCAAAGTTTAGGGCTGCTCTGTTGACAAGGACCTCCACTTCCTTCCACCTTAAATATCCCAGGAAAGCGAAAAATGGATAAAAAAGTTGTGGTCCTTATGTACAATGGAATATCACTCAGCCATGAAATCAATGTCATAAGGCTAGTAGCAGCATGATGAGTGGATTTAGGTAAGACGATTCTAAGTGAAATAAGTCACACAGAAAAGGACACTTCTCATAAGGTGTCACTTATAGAGGGAATGTAAAAACCGTTACACTTGAACTGAATTACAAAACAGAACAGAGTCACACATGCAGAAAACACACTATGGCTGCTTAACGGGAAAGGTGAGGTGGGGTGATACATAAAACAAGAGTTTCAAATTAGCTCAGATACCGTTCCATAAACCCAATATGTAATAGACAAGACCTACTCCTTGCTCAGAGAACTGGACTCAACACGCCCGATTCACCGCACAAGAATATATCTGACTAGTAATAATCTTAAAACCTATGTATTGATATCTCTCTGTTAGTGTGTCAAGTGGGTGTAAAGTGGCCTAAACACAGCCGTGAAAAGCAGCTAAACCCCATTATAAAAATAAATTACTTTTAAAAACCCATGAAACAAAGACAGGGAAAGAGAGAGAAATTCTTACACAATTCGTTCAGGGGCTGTGATGCAACCTGGATTGACCATATCTAGACCCACAGCTGGATGACACATAAGGGTGGACACTCTTGGGGCTGAGAGGTTTGGTGAGGTTGGGTGAGGAAACGCAGACCCTTTAAAGTAATACTGCGTGCTACCCATCGCATGGGTCCCAAATCTCCAGGTTCAAGGGCATCTTCCTACATCGAAAACATGCATGAGAAACCCAGAAGATGGTACACCGTGTGATGGGGAAAGGTTTCTAAAACGCACCTCATTTCTCATCTCCTTGTGCTCGGGTTCGCCATTCCAGCCACTTTACTAGCAATCTCCCTACTTGGAGCATCAGCACCTTTAACCTCCTGTTCCGTACAGGTTGCAATTTGTCCTGAGGATGAACGGGAAGACGGGGAACCAATGAGAGACTAGCTCTTGGTGTTGGGACAGGCACAGGTCACTCTATTTTCCCATCAGGAAGAAGAATTAACCACAGGCTCAGCCTGCCCCCCGGAACCAGAACAGGGCCTGAAGCCATCCTGCGCTTTTGCGGCCGGCTCCCAAAAAAGCGACTTGTAAAATGGAGCTTCAGGGCACTGCAATTCACAAACCTGCAGAGTTATAAATGATAACTCTCGTCCACAAATATATTGAGGGAAGGCAAAGAAGAGGATTTGAAATCAAGGCAGAATTGCAGGAAACAGATTTCAGGAGGTAGATTCGAATCGCCTTTAAAGCACATGAAAAGCGGCAAAACGTTGACAATGATGCCCTTGGCCAAAAAGGGCGTATGCGTTTTTTCCTGAATATATTCAGGAAAAAACGCATACGCCCTTTTTGGCCAACCAAGCAACCTGGAAAGGCAAATCAGCGCTACAAAGAAGTCTCGCTTCCCATCGGTCAAAAGGGCCATGCTGAAAAAACTGTCAAAACCAGAAATGCAGGACAGGCCATGGAGAAATGGGAGCCTTGCTACACTGATGGGCGGGATGTAAATTGCCAACAGCCACTCTGGAGAAGTGTACGGTGTGTCCTGAAACATCTAAAAAACACAGCTTAGAGAGCATAGGGCACTTCCACGCATGGGGGGATAAAGTGGGAAAATTGAAAATCAGCAAGACACAAGCACCCCAAAGTTTAGGGCTGCTCTGTTGACAAGGACCTCCACTTCCTTCCACCTTAAATATCCCAGGAAAGCGAAAAATGGATAAAAAAGTTGTGGTCCTTATGTACAATGGAATATCACTCAGCCATGAAATCAATGTCATAAGGCTAGTAGCAGCATGATGAGTGGATTTAGGTAAGACGATTCTAAGTGAAATAAGTCACACAGAAAAGGACACTTCTCATAAGGTGTCACTTATAGAGGGAATGTAAAAACCGTTACACTTGAACTGAATTACAAAACAGAACAGAGTCACACATGCAGAAAACACACTATGGCTGCTTAACGGGAAAGGTGAGGTGGGGTGATACATAAAACAAGAGTTTCAAATTAGCTCAGATACCGTTCCATAAACCCAATATGGAATAGACAAGACCTACTCCTTGCTCAGAGAACTGGACTCAACACGCCCGATTCACCGCACAAGAATATATCTGACTAGTAATAATCTTAAAACCTATGTATTGATATCTCTCTGTTAGTGTGTCAAGTGGGTGTAAAGCGGCATAAACACAGCCGTGAAAAGCAGCTAAACCCCATTATAAAAATAAATTACTTTTAAAAACCCATGAAACAAAGACAGGGAAAGAGAGAGAAATTCTTACACAATTCGTTCAGGGGCTGTGATGCAACCTGGATAGACCATGTCTAGACCCATAGCTGGATGAGACATAAGGGTGGACACTCGTGGGGCTGAGAGGTCTGGTGAGGTTGGGTGAGCAAACGCAGACCCTTTAAAGTAATACTGCGTGCTACCCATCGCATGGGTCCCAAATCTCCAGGTTCAAGGGCATCTTCCTACATCGAAAACATGCATGAGAAACCCAGAAGATGGTACACCGTGTGATGGGGAAAGGTTTCTAAAACGCACCTCATTTCTCATCTCCTTGTGCTCGGGTTCGCCATTCCAGCCACTTTACTAGCAATCTCCCTACTTGGAGCATCAGCACCTTTAACCTCCTGTTCCGTACAGGTTGCAATTTGTCCTGAGGATGAACGGGAAGACGGGGAACCAATGAGAGACTAGCTCTTGGTGTTGGGACAGGCACAGGTCACTCTATTTTCCCATCAGGAAGAAGAATTAACCACAGGCTCAGCCTGCCCCCCGGAACCAGAACAGGGCCTGAAGCCATCCTGCGCTTTTGCGGCCGGCTCCCAAAAAAGCGACTTGTAAAATGGAGCTTCAGGGCACTGCAATTCACAAACCTGCAGAGTTATAAATCATAACTCTGGTCCACAAATATATTGAGGGAAGGCAAAGAAGAGGATTTGAAATCAAGGCAGAATTGCAGGAAACAGATTTCAGGAGGTAGATTCGAATCGCCTTTAAAGCACATGAAAAGCGGCAAAACGTTGACAATGATGCCCTTGGCCAAAAAGGGCGTATGCGTTTTTTCCTGAATATATTCAGGAAAAAACGCATACGCCCTTTTTGGCCAACCAAGCAACCTGGAAAGGCAAATCAGCGCTACAAAGAAGTCTCGCTTCCCATCGGTCAAAAGGGCCATGCTGAAAAAAGTGTCAAAACCAGAAATGCAGGACAGGCCATGGAGAAATGGGAGCCTTGCTACACTGATGGGCGGGATGTAAATTGCCAACAGCCACTCTGGAGAAGTGTACGGTGTGTCCTGAAACATCTAAAAAACACAGCTTAGAGAGCATAGGGCACTTCCACGCATGGGGGGATAAAGTGGGAAAATTGAAAATCAGCAAGACACAAGCACCCCAAAGTTTAGGGCTGCTCTGCTGACAAGGACCTCCACTTCCTTCCACCTTAAATATCCCAGGAAAGCGAAAAATGGATAAAAAAGTTGTGGTCCTTATGTACAATGGAATATCACTCAGCCATGAAATCAATGTCATAAGGCTAGTAGCAGCATGATGAGTGGATTTAGGTAAGACGATTCTAAGTGAAATAAGTCACACAGAAAAGGACACTTCTCATAAGGTGTCACTTATAGAGGGAATGTAAAAACCGTTACACTTGAACTGAATTACAAAACAGAACAGAGTCACACATGCAGAAAACACACTATGGCTGCTTAACGGGAAAGGTGAGGTGGGGTGATACATAAAACAAGAGTTTCAAATTAGCTCAGATACCGTTCCATAAACCCAATATGTAATAGACAAGACCTACTCCTTGCTCAGAGAACTGGACTCAACACGCCCGATTCACCGCACAAGAATATATCTGACCAGTAATAATCTTAAAACCTATGTATTGATATCTCTCTGTTAGTGTGTCAAGTGGGTGTAAAGCGGCCTAAACACAGCCGTGAAAAGCAGCTAAACCCCATTATAAAAATAAATTACTTTTAAAAACCCATGAAACAGACAGGGAAAGAGAGAGAAATTCTTACACAATTCGTTCAGGGGCTGTGATGCAACCTGGATTGACCATATCTAGACCCACAGCTGGATGAGACATAAGGGTGGATACTCTTGGGGCTGAGAGGTCTGGTGAGGTTGGGTGAGCAAACGCAGACCCTTTAAAGTAATACTGCGTGCTACCCATCGCATGGGTCCCAAATCTCCAGGTTCAAGGGCATCTTCCTACATCGAAAACATGCATGAGAAACCCAGAAGATGGTACACCGTGTGATGGGGAAAGGTTTCTAAAACGCACCTCATTTCTCATCTCCTTGTGCTCGGGTTCGCCATTCCAGCCACTTTACTAGCAATCTCCCTACTTGGAGCATCAGCACCTTTAACCTCCTGTTCCGTACAGGTTGCAATTTGTCCTGAGGATGAACGGGAAGACGGGGAACCAATGAGAGACTAGCTCTTGGTGTTGGGACAGGCACAGGCCACTCTAGTTTCCCATCAGGAAGAAGAATTAACCACAGGCTCAGCCTGCCCCCCGGAACCAGAACAGGGCCTGAAGCCATCCTGCGCTTTTGCGGCCAGCTCCCAAAAAACCGACTTGTAAAATGGAGCTTCAGGGCACTGCAATTCACAAACCTGCAGAGTTATAAATCATAACTCTCGTCCACAAATATATTGAGGGAAGGCAAAGAAGAGGATTTGAAATCAAGGCAGAATTGCAGGAAACAGATTTCAGGAGGTAGATTCGAATCGCCTTTAAAGCACATGAAAAGCGGCAAAACGTTGACAATGATGCCCTTGGCCAAAAAGGGCGTATGCGTTTTTTCCTGAATATATTCAGGAAAAAACGCCTACGCCCTTTTTGGCCAACCAAGCAACCTGGAAAGGCAAATCAGCGCTACAAAGAAGTCTCGCTTCCCATCGGTCAAAAGGGCCATGCTGAAAAAACTGTCAAAACCAGAAATGCAGGACAGGCCATGGAGAAATGGGAGCCTTGCTACACTGATGGGCGGGATGTAAATTGCCAACAGCCACTCTGGAGAAGTGTACGGTGTGTCCTGAAACATCTAAAAAACACAGCTTAGAGAGCATAGGGCACTTCCACGCATGGGGGGATAAAGTGGGAAAATTGAAAATCAGCAAGACACAAGCACCCCAAAGTTTAGGGCTGCTCTGTTGACAAGGACCTCCACTTCATTCCACCTTAAATATCCCAGGAAAGCGAAAAATGGATAAAAAAGTTGTGGTCCTTATGTACAATGGAATATCACTCAGCCATGAAATCAATGTCATAAGGCTAGTAGCAGCATGATGAGTGGATTTAGGTAAGACGATTCTAAGTGAAATAAGTCACACAGAAAAGGACACTTCTCATAAGGTGTCACTTATAGAGGGAATGTAAAAACCGTTACACTTGAACTGAATTACAAAACAGAACAGAGTCACACATGCAGAAAACACACTATGGCTGCTTAACGGGAAAGGTGAGGTGGGGTGATACATAAAACAAGAGTTTCAAATTAGCTCAGATACCGTTCCATAAACGCAATATGGAATAGACAAGACCTACTCCTTGCTCAGAGAACTGGACTCAACACGCCCGATTCACCGCACAAGAATATATCTGACTAGTAATAATCTTAAAACCTATGTATTGATATCTCTCTGTTAGTGTGTCAAGTGGGTGTAAAGCGGCCTAAACACAGCCGTGAAAAGCAGCTAAACCCCATTATAAAAATAAATTACTTTTAAAAACCCATGAAACAAAGACAGGGAAAGAGAGAGAAATTCTTACACAATTCGTTCAGGGGCTGTGATGCAACCTGGATTGACCATATCTAGACCCACAGCTGGATGAGACATAAGGGTGGACACTCTTGGGGCTGAGAGGTTTGGTGAGGTTGGGTGAGCAAACGCAGACCCTTTAAAGTAATACTGCGTGCTACCCATCGCATGGGTCCCAAATCTCCAGGTTCAAGGGCATCTTCCTACATCGAAAACATGCATGAGAAACCCAGAAGATGGTACACCGTGTGATGGGGAAAGGTTTCTAAAACGCACCTCATTTCTCATCTCCTTGTGCTCGGGTTCGCCATTCCAGCCACTTTACTAGCAATCTCCCTACTTGGAGCATCAGCACCTTTAACCTCCTGTTCCGTACAGGTTGCAATATGTCCTGAGGATGAACGGGAAGACGGGGAACCAATGAGAGACTAGCTCTTGGTGTTGGGACAGGCACAGGTCACTCTATTTTCCCATCAGGAAGAAGAATTAACCACAGGCTCAGCCTGCCCCCCTGAACCAGAACAGGGCCTGAAGCCATCCTGCGCTTTTGCGGCCGGCTCCCAAAAAAGCGACTTGTAAAATGGAGCTTCAGGGCACTGCAATTCACAAACCTGCAGAGTTATAAATGATAACTCTCGTCCACAAATATATTGAGGGAAGGCAAAGAAGAGGATTTGAAATCAAGGCAGAATTGCAGGAAACAGATTTCAGGAGGTAGATTCGAATCGCCTTTAAAGCACATGAAAAGCGGCAAAACGTTGACAATGATGCCCTTGGCCAAAAAGGGCGTATGCGTTTTTTCCTGAATATATTCAGGAAAAAACGCATACGCCCTTTTTGGCCAACCAAGCAACCTGGAAAGGCAAATCAGCGCTACAAAGAAGTCTCGCTTCCCATCGGTCAAAAGGGCCATGCTGAAAAAACTGTCAAAACCAGAAATGCAGGACAGGCCATGGAGAAATGGGAGCCTTGCTACACTGATGGGCGGGATGTAAATTGCCAACAGCCACTCTGGAGAAGTGTACGGTGTGTCCTGAAACATCTAAAAAACACAGCTTAGAGAGCATAGGGCACTTCCACGCATGGGGGGATAAAGTGGGAAAATTGAAAATCAGCAAGACACAAGCACCCCAAAGTTTAGGGCTGCTCTGTTGACAAGGACCTCCACTTCCTTCCACCTTAAATATCCCAGGAAAGCGAAAAATGGATAAAAAAGTTGTGGTCCTTATGTACAATGGAATATCACTCAGCCATGAAATCAATGTCATAAGTCTAGTAGCAGCATGATGAGTGGATTTAGGTAAGACGATTCTAAGTGAAATAAGTCACACAGAAAAGGACACTTCTCATAAGGTGTCACTTATAGAGGGAATGTAAAAACCGTTACACTTGAACTGACTTACAAAACAGAACAGAGTCACACATGCAGAAAACACACTATGGCTGCTTAACGGGAAAGGTGAGGTGGGGAGATACATAAAACAAGAGTTTCAAATTAGCTCAGATACCGTTCCATAAACCCAATATGTAATAGACAAGACCTACTCCTTGCTCAGAGAACTGGACTCAACACGCCCGATTCACCGCACAAGAATATATCTGACCAGTAATAATCTTAAAACCTATGTATTGATATCTCTCTGTTAGTGTGTCAAGTGGGTGTAAAGCGGCATAAACACAGCCGTGAAAAGCAGCTAAACCCCATTATAAAAATAAATTACTTTTAAAAACCCATGAAACAAAGACAGGGAAAGAGAGAGAAATTCTTACACAATTCGTTCAGGAGCTGTGATGCAACCTGGATTGACCATATCTAGACCCACAGCTGGATGACACATAAGGGTGGACACTCTTGGGGCTGAGAGGTTTGGTGAGGTTGGGTGAGGAAACGCAGACCATTTAAAGTAATACTGCGTGCTACCCATCGCATGGGTCCCAAATCTCCAGGTTCAAGGGCATCTTCCTACATCGAAAACATGCATGAGAAACCCAGAAGATGGTACACCGTGTGATGGGGAAAGGTTTCTAAAACGCACCTCATTTCTCATCTCCTTGTGCTCGGGTTCGCCATTCCAGCCACTTTACTAGCAATCTCCCTACTTGGAGCATCAGCACCTTTAACCTCCTGTTCCGTACAGGTTGCAATTTGTCCTGAGGATGAACGGGAAGACGGGGAACCAATGAGAGACTAGCTCTTGGTGTTGGGACAGGCACAGGTCACTCTATTTTCCCATCAGGAAGAAGAATTAACCACAGGCTCAGCCTGCCCCCCAGAACCAGAACAGGGCCTGAAGCCATCCGGCGCTTTTGCGGCCAGCTCCCAAAAAAGCGACTTGTAAAATGGAGCTTCAGGGCACTGCAATTCACAAACCTGCAGAGTTATAAATGATAACTCTCGTCCACAAATATATTGAGGGAAGGCAAAGAAGAGGATTTGAAATCAAGGCAGAATTGCAGGAAACAGATTTCAGGAGGTAGATTCGAATCGCCTTTAAAGCACATGAAAAGCGGCAAAACGTTGACAATGATGCCCTTGGCCAAAAAGGGCGTATGCGTTTTTTCCTGAATATATTCAGGAAAAAACGCATACGCCCTTTTTGGCCAACCAAGCAACCTGGAAAGGCAAATCAGCGCTACAAAGAAGTCTCGCTTCCCATCGGTCAAAAGGGCCATGCTGAAAAAAGTGTCAAAACCAGAAATGCAGGACAGGCCATGGAGAAATGGGAGCCTTGCTACACTGATGGGCGGGATGTAAATTGCCAACAGCCACTCTGGAGAAGTGTACGGTGTGTCCTGAAACATCTAAAAAACACAGCTTAGAGAGCATAGGGCACTTCCACGCATGGGGGGATAAAGTGGGAAAATTGAAAATCAGCAAGACACAAGCACCCCAAAGTTTAGGGCTGCTCTGTTGACAAGGACCTCCACTTCCTTCCACCTTAAATATCCCAGGAAAGCGAAAAATGGATAAAAAAGTTGTGGTCCTTATGTACAATGGAATATCACTCAGCCATGAAATCAATGTCATAAGGCTAGTAGCAGCATGATGAGTGGATTTAGGTAAGACGATTCTAAGTGAAATAAGTCACACAGAAAAGGACACTTCTCATAAGGTGTCACTTATAGAGGGAATGTAAAAACCGTTACACTTGAACTGAATTACAAAACAGAACAGAGTCACACATGCAGAAAACACACTATGGCTGCTTAACGGGAAAGGTGAGGTGGGGTGATACATAAAACAAGAGTTTCAAATTAGCTCAGATACCGTTCCATAAACCCAATATGGAATAGACAAGACCTACTCCTTGCTCAGAGAACTGGACTCAACACGCCCGATTCACCGCACAAGAATATATCTGACTAGTAATAATCTTAAAACCTATGTATTGATATCTCTCTGTTAGTGTGTCAAGTGGGTGTAAAGCGGCATAAACACAGCCGTGAAAAGCAGCTAAACCCCATTATAAAAATAAATTACTTTTAAAAACCCATGAAACAAAGACAGGGAAAGAGAGAGAAATTCTTACACAATTCGTTCAGGGGCTGTGATGCAACCTGGATAGACCATGTCTAGACCCACAGCTGGATGAGACATATGGGTGGACACTCATGGGGCTGAGAGGTCTGGTGAGGTTGGGTGAGCAAACGCAGGCCCTTTAAAGTAATACTGCGTGCTACCCATCGCATGGGTCCCAAATCTCCAGGTTCAAGGGCATCTTCCTACATCGAAAACATGCATGAGAAACCCAGAAGATGGTACACCGTGTGATGGGGAAAGGTTTCTAAAACGCACCTCATTTCTCATCTCCTTGTGCTCGGGTTCGCCATTCCAGCCACTTTACTAGCAATCTCCCTACTTGGAGCATCAGCACCTTTAACCTCCTGTTCCGTACAGGTTGCAATATGTCCTGAGGATGAACGGGAAGACGGGGAACCAATGAGAGACTAGCTCTTGGTGTTGGGACAGGCACAGGTCACTCTATTTTCCCATCAGGAAGAAGAATTAACCACAGGCTCAGCCTGCCCCCCGGAACCAGAACAGGGCCTGAAGCCATCCTGCGCTTTTGCGGCCGGCTCCCAAAAAAGCGACTTGTAAAATGGAGCTTCAGGGCACTGCAATTCACAAACCTGCAGAGTTATAAATGATAACTCTCGTCCACAAATATATTGAGGGAAGGCAAAGAAGAGGATTTGAAATCAAGGCAGAATTGCAGGAAACAGATTTCAGGAGGTAGATTCGAATCGCCTTTAAAGCACATGAAAAGCGGCAAAACGTTGACAATGATGCCCTTGGCCAAAAAGGGCGTATGCGTTTTTTCCTGAATATATTCAGGAAAAAACGCATACGCCCTTTTTGGCCAACCAAGCAACCTGGAAAGGCAAATCAGCGCTACAAAGAAGTCTCGCTTCCCATCGGTCAAAAGGGCCATGCTGAAAAAACTGTCAAAACCAGAAATGCAGGACAGGCCATGGAGAAATGGGAGCCTTGCTACACTGATGGGCGGGATGTAAATTGCCAACAGCCACTCTGGAGAAGTGTACGGTGTGTCCTGAAACATCTAAAAAACACAGCTTAGAGAGCATAGGGTACTTCCACGCATGGGGGGATAAAGTGGGAAAATTGAAAATCAGCAAGACACAAGCACCCCAAAGTTTAGGGCTGCTCTGTTGACAAGGACCTCCACTTCCTTCCACCTTAAATATCCCAGGAAAGCGAAAAATGGATAAAAAAGTTGTGGTCCTTATGTACAATGGAATATCACTCAGCCATGAAATAAATGTCATAAGGCTAGTAGCAGCATGATGAGTGGATTTAGGTAAGACGATTCTAAGTGAAATAAGTCACACAGAAAAGGACACTTCTCATAAGGTGTCACTTATAGAGGGAATGTAAAAACCGTTACACTTGAACTGAATTACAAAACAGAACAGAGTCACACATGCAGAAAACACACTATGGCTGCTTAACGGGAAAGGTGAGGTGGGGTGATACATAAAACAAGAGTTTCAAATTAGCTCAGATACCGTTCCATAAACCCAATATGGAATAGACAAGACCTACTCCTTGCTCAGAGAACTGGACTCAACACGCCCGATTCACCGCACAAGAATATATCTGACTAGTAATAATCTTAAAACCTATGTATTGATATCTCTCTGTTAGTGTGTCAAGTGGGTGTAAAGCGGCCTAAACACAGCCGTGAAAAGCAGCTAAACCCCATTATAAAAATAAATTACTTTTAAAAACCCATGAAACAAAGACAGGGAAAGAGAGAGAAATTCTTACACAATTCGTTCAGGGGCTGTGATGCAACCTGGATAGACCATGTCTAGACCCATAGCTGGATGAGACATAAGGGTGGACACTCATGGGGCTGAGAGGTCTGGTGAGGTTGGGTGAGCAAACGCAGACCCTTTAAAGTAATACTGCGTGCTACCCATCGTATGGGTCCCAAATCTCCAGGTTCAAGGGCATCTTCCTACATCGAAAACATGCATGAGAAACCCAGAAGATGGTACACCGTGTGATGGGGAAAGGTTTCTAAAACGCACCTCATTTCTCATCTCCTTGTGCTCGGGTTCGCCATTCCAGCCACTTTACTAGCAATCTCCCTACTTGGAGCATCAGCACCTTTAACCTCCTGTTCCGTACAGGTTGCAATTTGTCCTGAGGATGAACGGGAAGACGGGGAACCAATGAGAGACTAGCTCTTGGTGTTGGGACAGGCACAGGTCACTCTATTTTCCCATCAGGAAGAAGAATTAACCACAGGCTCAGCCAGCCCCCCAGAACCAGAACAGGGCCTGAAGCCATCCGGCGCTTTTGCGGCCAGCTCCCAAAAAAGCGACTTGTAAAATGGAGCTTCAGGGCACTGCAATTCACAAACCTGCAGAGTTATAAATGATAACTCTCGTCCACAAATATATTGAGGGAAGGCAAAGAAGAGGATTTGAAATCAAGGCAGAATTGCAGGAAACAGATTTCAGGAGGTAGATTCGAATCGCCTTTAAAGCACATGAAAAGCGGCAAAACGTTGACAATGATGCCCTTGGCCAAAAAGGGCGTATGCGTTTTTTCCTGAATATATTCAGGAAAAAACGCATACGCCCTTTTTGGCCAACCAAGCAACCTGGAAAGGCAAATCAGCGCTACAAAGAAGTCTCGCTTCCCATCGGTCAAAAGGGCCATGCTGAAAAAAGTGTCAAAACCAGAAATGCAGGACAGGCCATGGAGAAATGGGAGCCTTGCTACACTGATGGGCGGGATGTAAATTGCCAACAGCCACTCTGGAGAAGTGTACGGTGTGTCCTGAAACATCTAAAAAACACAGCTTAGAGAGCATAGGGCACTTCCACGCATGGGGGGATAAAGTGGGAAAATTGAAAATCAGCAAGACACAAGCACCCCAAAGTTTAGGGCTGCTCTGTTGACAAGGACCTCCACTTCCTTCCACCTTAAATATCCCAGGAAAGCGAAAAATGGATAAAAAAGTTGTGGTCCTTATGTACAATGGAATATCACTCAGCCATGAAATCAATGTCATAAGGCTAGTAGCAGCATGATGAGTGGATTTAGGTAAGACGATTCTAAGTGAAATAAGTCACACAGAAAAGGACACTTCTCATAAGGTGTCACTTATAGAGGGAATGTAAAAACCGTTACACTTGAACTGAATTACAAAACAGAACAGAGTCACACATGCAGAAAACACACTATGGCTGCTTAACGGGAAAGGTGAGGTGGGGTGATACATAAAACAAGAGTTTCAAATTAGCTCAGATACCGTTCCATAAACCCAATATGGAATAGACAAGACCTACTCCTTGCTCAGAGAACTGGACTCAACACGCCCGATTCACCGCACAAGAATATATCTGACTAGTAATAATCTTAAAACCTATGTATTGATATCTCTCTGTTAGTGTGTCAAGTGGGTGTAAAGCGGCCTAAACACAGCCGTGAAAAGCAGCTAAACCCCATTATAAAAATAAATTACTTTTAAAAACCCATGAAACAAAGACAGGGAAAGAGAGAGAAATTCTTACACAATTCGTTCAGGGGCTGTGATGCAACCTGGATAGACCATGTCTAGACCCATAGCTGGATGAGACATAAGGGTGGACACTCGTGGGGCTGAGAGGTCTGGTGAGGTTGGGTGAGCAAACGCAGACCCTTTAAAGTAATACTGCGTGCTACCCATCGCATGGGTCCCAAATCTCCAGGTTCAAGGGCATCTTCCTACATCGAAAACATGCATGAGAAACCCAGAAGATGGTACACCGTGTGATGGGGAAAGGTTTCTAAAACGCACCTCATTTCTCATCTCCTTGTGCTCGGGTTCGCCATTCCAGCCACTTTACTAGCAATCTCCCTACTTGGAGCATCAGCACCTTTAACCTCCTGTTCCGTACAGGTTGCAATTTGTCCTGAGGATGAACGGGAAGACGGGGAACCAATGAGAGACTAGCTCTTGGTGTTGGGACAGGCACAGGTCACTCTATTTTCCCATCAGGAAGAAGAATTAACCACAGGCTCAGCCAGCCCCCCAGAACCAGAACAGGGCCTGAAGCCATCCGGCGCTTTTGCGGCCAGCTCCCAAAAAAGCGACTTGTAAAATGGAGCTTCAGGGCACTGCAATTCACAAACCTGCAGAGTTATAAATGATAACTCTCGTCCACAAATATATTGAGGGAAGGCAAAGAAGAGGATTTGAAATCAAGGCAGAATTGCAGGAAACAGATTTCAGGAGGTAGATTCGAATCGCCTTTAAAGCACATGAAAAGCGGCAAAACGTTGACAATGATGCCCTTGGCCAAAAAGGGCGTATGCGTTTTTTCCTGAATATATTCAGGAAAAAACGCATACGCCCTTTTTGGCCAACCAAGCAACCTGGAAAGGCAAATCAGCGCTACAAAGAAGTCTCGCTTCCCATCGGTCAAAAGGGCCATGCTGAAAAAAGTGTCAAAACCAGAAATGCAGGACAGGCCATGGAGAAATGGGAGCCTTGCTACACTGATGGGCGGGATGTAAATTGCCAACAGCCACTCTGGAGAAGTGTACGGTGTGTCCTGAAACATCTAAAAAACACAGCTTAGAGAGCATAGGGCACTTCCACGCATGGGGGGATAAAGTGGGAAAATTGAAAATCAGCAAGACACAAGCACCCCAAAGTTTAGGGCTGCTCTGTTGACAAGGACCTCCACTTCCTTCCACCTTAAATATCCCAGGAAAGCGAAAAATGGATAAAAAAGTTGTGGTCCTTATGTACAATGGAATATCACTCAGCCATGAAATCAATGTCATAAGGCTAGTAGCAGCATGATGAGTGGATTTAGGTAAGACGATTCTAAGTGAAATAAGTCACACAGAAAAGGACACTTCTCATAAGGTGTCACTTATAGAGGGAATGTAAAAACCGTTACACTTGAACTGAATTACAAAACAGAACAGAGTCACACATGCAGAAAACACACTATGGCTGCTTAACGGGAAAGGTGAGGTGGGGTGATACATAAAACAAGAGTTTCAAATTAGCTCAGATACCGTTCCATAAACCCAATATGGAATAGACAAGACCTACTCCTTGCTCAGAGAACTGGACTCAACACGCCCGATTCACCGCACAAGAATATATCTGACTAGTAATAATCTTAAAACCTATGTATTGATATCTCTCTGTTAGTGTGTCAAGTGGGTGTAAAGCGGCCTAAACACAGCCGTGAAAAGCAGCTAAACCCCATTATAAAAATAAATTACTTTTAAAAACCCATGAAACAAAGACAGGGAAAGAGAGAGAAATTCTTACACAATTCGTTCAGGGGCTGTGATGCAACCTGGATTGACCATATCTAGACCCACAGCTGGATGAGACATAAGGGTGGACACTCTTGGGGCTGAGAGGTTTGGTGAGGTTGGGTGAGCAAACGCAGACCCTTTAAAGTAATACTGCGTGCTACCCATCGCATGGATCCCAAATCTCCAGGTTCAAGGGCATCTTCCTACATCGAAAACATGCATGAGAAACCCAGACGATGGTACACCGTGTGATGGGGAAAGGTTTCTAAAACGCACCTCATTTCTCATCTCCTTGTGCTCGGGTTCGCCATTCCAGCCACTTTACTAGCAATCTCCCTACTTGGAGCATCAGCACCTTTAACCTCCTGTTCCGTACAGGTTGCAATTTGTCCTGAGGATGAACGGGAAGACGGGGAACCAATGAGAGACTAGCTCTTGGTGTTGGGACAGGCACAGGTCACTCTATTTTCCCATCAGGAAGAAGAATTAACCACAGGCTCAACCTGCCCCACTGAACCAGTACAGGGCCTGAAGCCATCCTGTGCTTTTGCGGCCGGCTCCCAAAAAAGCGACTTGTAAAATGGTGCTTCAGGGCACTGCAATTCACAAACCTGCAGAGTTATAAATGATAACTCTCGTCCACAAATATATTGAGGGAAGGCAAAGAAGAGGATTTGAAATCAAGGCAGAATTGCAGGAAACAGATTTCAGGAGGTAGATTCGAATCGCCTTTAAAGCACATGAAAAGCGGCAAAACGTTGACAATGATGCCCTTGGCCAAAAAGGGCTTATGCGTTTTTTCCTGAATATATTCAGGAAAAAACGCATACGCCCTTTTTGGCCAACCAAGCAACCTGGAAAGGCAAATCAGCGCTACAAAGAAGTCTCGCTTCCCATCGGTCAAAAGGGCCATGCTGAAAAAACTGTCAAAACCAGAAATGCAGGACAGGCCATGGAGAAATGGGAGCCTTGCTACACTGATGGGCGGGATGTAAATTGCCAACAGCCACTCTGGAGAAGTGTACGGTGTGTCCTGAAACATCTAAAAAACACAGCTTAGAGAGCATAGGGCACTTCCACGCATGGGGGGATAAAGTGGGAAAATTGAAAATCAGCAAGACACAAGCACCCCAAAGTTTAGGGCTGCTCTGTTGACAAGGACCTCCACTTCCTTCCACCTTAAATATCCCAGGAAAGCGAAAAATTGATAAAAAAGTTGTGGTCCTTATGTACAATGGAATATCATTCAGCCATGATATCAATGTCATAAGGCTAGTAGCAGCATGATGAGTGGATTTAGGTAAGACGATTCTAAGTGAAATAAGTCACACAGAAAAGGACACTTCTCATAAGGTGTCACTTATAGAGGGAATGTAAAAACCGTTACACTTGAACTGAATTACAAAACAGAACAGAGTCACACATGCAGAAAACACACTATGGCTGCTTAACGGGAAAGGTGAGGTGGGGTGATACATAAAACAAGAGTTTCAAATTAGCTCAGATACCGTTCCATAAACCCAATATGTAATAGACAAGACCTATCCTTGCTCAGAGAACTGGACTCAACACGCCCGATTCACCGCACAAGAATATATCTGACTAGTAATAATCTTAAAACCTATGTATTGATATCTCTCTGTTAGTGTGTCAAGTGGGTGTAAAGCGGCCTAAACACAGCCGTGAAAAGCAGCTAAACCCCATTATAAAAATAAATTACTTTTAAAAACCCATGAAACAAAGACAGGGAAAGAGAGAGAAATTCTTACACAATTCGTTCAGGGGCTGTGATGCAACCTGGATTGACCATATCTAGACCCACAGCTGGATGAGACATAAGGGTGGACACTCTTGGGGCTGAGAGGTTTGGTGAGGTTGGGTGAGCAAACGCAGACCCTTTAAAGTAATACTGCGTGCTACCCATCGCATGGGTCCCAAATCTCCAGGTTCAAGGGCATCTTCCTACATCGAAAACATGCATGAGAAACCCAGAAGATGGTACACCGTGTGATGGGGAAAGGTTTCTAAAACGCACCTCATTTCTCATCTCCTTGTGCTCGGGTTCGCCATTCCAGCCACTTTACTAGCAATCTCCCTACTTGGAGCATCAGCACCTTTAACCTCCTGTTCCGTACAGGTTGCAATTTGTCCTGAGGATGAACGGGAAGACGGGGAACCAATGAGAGACTAGCTCTTGGTGTTGGGACAGGCACAGGCCACTCTATTTTCCCATCAGGAAGAAGAATTAACCACAGGCTCAGCCTGCCCCCCTGAACCAGAACAGGGCCTGAAGCCATCCTGCGCTTTTGCGGCCAGCTCCCAAAAAAGCGACTTGTAAAATGGAGCTTCAGGGCACTGCAATTCACAAACATGCAGAGTTATAAATGATAACTCTCGTCCACAAATATATTGAGGGAAGGCAAAGAAGAGGATTTGAAATCAAGGCAGAATTGCAGGAAACAGATTTCAGGAGGTAGATTCGAATCGCCTTTAAAGCACATGAAAAGCGGCAAAACGTTGACAATGATGCCCTTGGCCAAAAAGGGCGTATGCGTTTTTTCCTGAATATATTCAGGAAAAAACGCATACGCCCTTTTTGGCCAACCAAGCAACCTGGAAAGGCAAATCAGCGCTACAAAGAAGTCTTGCTTCCCATCGGTCAAAAGGGCCATGCTGAAAAAAGTGTCAAAACCAGAAATGCAGGACAGGCCATGGAGAAATGGGAGCCTTGCTACACTGATGGGCGGGATGTAAATTGCCAACAGCCACTCTGGAGAAGTGTACGGTGTGTCCTGAAACATCTAAAAAACACAGCTTAGAGAGCATAGGGCACTTCCACGCATGGGGGGATAAAGTGGGAACATTGAAAATCAGCAAGACACAAGCACCCCAAAGTTTAGGGCTGCTCTGTTGACAAGGACCTCCACTTCATTCCACCTTAAATATCCCAGGAAAGCGAAAAATGGATAAAAAAGTTGTGGTCCTTATGTACAATGGAATATCACTCAGCCATGAAATCAATGTCATAAGGCTAGTAGCAGCATGATGAGTGGATTTAGGTAAGACGATTCTAAGTGAAATAAGTCACACAGAAAAGGACACTTCTCATAAGGTGTCACTTATAGAGGGAATGTAAAAACCGTTACACTTGAACTGAATTACAAAACAGAACAGAGTCACACATGCAGAAAACACACTATGGCTGCTTAACGGGAAAGGTGAGGTGGGGTGATACATAAAACAAGAGTTTCAAATTAGCTCAGATACCGTTCCATAAACCCAATATGGAATAGACAAGACCTACTCCTTGCTCAGAGAACTGGACTCAACACGCCCGATTCACCGCACAAGAATATATCTGACTAGTAATAATCTTAAAACCTATGTATTGATATCTTTCTGTTAGTGTGTCAAGTGGGTGTAAAGCGGCCTAAACACAGCCGTGAAAAGCAGCTAAACCCCATTATAAAAATAAATTACTTTTAAAAACCCATGAAACAAAGACAGGGAAAGAGAGAGAAATTCTTACACAATTCGTTCAGGGGCTGTGATGCAACCTGGATTGACCATATCTAGACCCACAGCTGGATGAGACATAAGGGTGGACACTCTTGGGGCTGAGAGGTTTGGTGAGGTTGGGTGAGCAAACGCAGACCCTTTAAAGTAATACTGCGTGCTACCCATCGCATGGATCCCAAATCTCCAGGTTCAAGGGCATGTTCCTACATCGAAAACATGCATGAGAAACCCAGACGATGGTACACCGTGTGATGGGGAAAGGTTTCTAAAACGCACCTCATTTCTCATCTCCTTGTGCTCGGGTTCGCCATTCCAGCCAGTTTACTAGCAATCTCCCTACTTGGAGCATCAGCACCTTTAACCTCCTGTTCCGTACAGGTTGCAATTTGTCCTGAGGATGAACGGGAAGACGGGGAACCAATGAGAGACTAGCTCTTGGTGTTGGGACAGGCACAGGTCACTCTATTTTCCCATCAGGAAGAAGAATTAACCACAGGCTCAGCCTGCCCCCCTGAACCAGTACAGGGCCTGAAGCCATCCTGTGCTTTTGCGGCCGGCTCCCCAAAAAGCGACTTGTAAAATGGTGCTTCAGGGCACTGCAATTCACAAACCTGCAGAGTTATAAATGATAACTCTCGTCCACAAATATATTGAGGGAAGGCAAAGAAGAGGATTTGAAATCAAGGCAGAATTGCAGAAACAGATTTCAGGAGGTAGATTCGAATCGCCTTTAAAGCACATGAAAAGCGGCAAAACGTTGACAATGATGCCCTTGGCCAAAAAGGGCGTATGCGTTTTTTCCTGAATATATTCAGGAAAAAACGCATACGCCCTTTTTGGCCAACCAAGCAACCTGGAAAGGCAAATCAGCGCTACAAAGAAGTCTTGCTTCCCATCGGTCAAAAGGGCCATGCTGAAAAAAGTGTCAAAACCAGAAATGCAGGACAGGCCATGGAGAAATGGGAGCCTTGCTACACTGATGGGCGGGATGTAAATTGCCAACAGCCACTCTGGAGAAGTGTACGGTGTGTCCTGAAACATCTAAAAAACACAGCTTAGAGAGCATAGGGCACTTCCACGCATGGGGGGATAAAGTGGGAACATTGAAAATCAGCAAGACACAAGCACCCCAAAGTTTAGGGCTGCTCTGTTGACAAGGACCTCCACTTGCTTCCACCTTAAATATCCCAGGAAAGCGAAAAATGGATAAAAAAGTTGTGGTCCTTATGTACAATGGAATATCACTCAGCCATGAAATCAATGTCATAAGGCTAGTAGCAGCATGATGAGTGGATTTAGGTAAGACGATTCTAAGTGAAATAAGTCACACAGAAAAGGACACTTCTCATAAGGTGTCACTTATAGAGGGAATGTAAAAACCGTTACACTTGAACTGAATTACAAAACAGAACAGAGTCACACATGCAGAAAACACACTATGGCTGCTTAACGGGAAAGGTGAGGTGGGGTGATACATAAAACAAGAGTTTCAAATTAGCTCAGATACCGTTCCATAAACCCAATATGGAATAGACAAGACCTACTCCTTGCTCAGAGAACTGGACTCAACACGCCCGATTCACCGCACAAGAATATATCTGACCAGTAATAATCTTAAAACCTATGTATTGATATCTCTCTGTTAGTGTGTCAAGTGGGTGTAAAGCGGCCTAAACACAGCCGTGAAAAGCAGCTAAACCCCATTATAAAAATAAATTACTTTTAAAAACCCATGAAACAAAGACAGGGAAAGAGAGAGAAATTCTTACACAATTCGTTCAGGGGCTGTGATGCAACCTGGATTGACCATATCTAGACCCACAGCTGGATGAGACATAAGGGTGGACACTCTTGGGGCTGAGAGGTCTGGTGAGGTTGGGTGAGCAAACGCAGACCCTTTAAAGTAATACTGCGTGCTACCCATCGCATGGGTCCCAAATCTCCAGGTTCAAGGGCATCTTCCTACATCGAAAACATGCATGAGAAACCCAGAAGATGGTACACCGTGTGATGGGGAAAGGTTTCTAAAACGCACCTCATTTCTCATCTCCTTGTGCTCGGGTTCGCCATTCCAGCCACTTTACTAGCAATCTCCCTACTTGGAGCATCAGCACCTTTAACCTCCTGTTCCGTACAGGTTGCAATTTGTCCTGAGGATGAACGGGAAGACGGGGAACCAATGAGAGACTAGCTCTTGGTGTTGGGACAGGCACAGGCCACTCTATTTTCCCATCAGGAAGAAGAATTAACCACAGGCTCAGCCTGCCCCCCTGAACCAGAACAGGGCCTGAAGCCATCCTGCGCTTTTGCGGCCAGCTCCCAAAAAACCGACTTGTAAAATGGAGCTTCAGGGCACTGCAATTCACAAACCTGCAGAGTTATAAATGATAACTCTCGTCCACAAATATATTGAGGGAAGGCAAAGAAGAGGATTTGAAATCAAGGCAGAATTGCAGGAAACAGATTTCAGGAGGTAGATTCGAATCGCCTTTAAAGCACATGAAAAGCGGCAAAACGTTGACAATGATGCCCTTGGCCAAAAAGGGCGTATGCGTTTTTTCCTGAATATATTCAGGAAAAAACGCATACGCCCTTTTTGGCCAACCAAGCAACCTGGAAAGGCAAATCAGCGCTACAAAGAAGTCTCGCTTCCCATCGGTCAAAAGGGCCATGCTGAAAAAAGTGTCAAAACCAGAAATGCAGGACAGGCCATGGAGAAATGGGAGCCTTGCTACACTGATGGGCGGGATGTAAATTGCCAACAGCCACTCTGGAGAAGTGTACGGTGTGTCCTGAAACATCTAAAAAACACAGCTTAGAGAGCATAGGGCACTTCCACGCATGGGGGGATAAAGTGGGAAAATTGAAAATCAGCAAGACACAAGCACCCCAAAGTTTAGGGCTGCTCTGTTGACAAGGACCTCCACTTCCTTCCACCTTAAATATCCCAGGAAAGCGAAAAATGGATAAAAAAGTTGTGGTCCTTATGTACAATGGAATATCACTCAGCCATGAAATCAATGTCATAAGGCTAGTAGCAGCATGATGAGTGGATTTAGGTAAGACGATTCTAAGTGAAATAAGTCACACAGAAAAGGACACTTCTCATAAGGTGTCACTTATAGAGGGAATGTAAAAACCGTTACACTTGAACTGAATTACAAAACAGAACAGAGTCACACATGCAGAAAACACACTATGGCTGCTTAACGGGAAAGGTGAGGTGGGGTGATACATAAAACAAGAGTTTCAAATTAGCTCAGATACCGTTCCATAAACCCAATATGGAATAGACAAGACCTATCCTTGCTCAGAGAACTGGACTCAACACGCCCGATTCACCGCACAAGAATATATCTGACTAGTAATAATCTTAAAACCTATGTATTGATATCTCTCTGTTAGTGTGTCAAGTGGGTGTAAAGCGGCCTAAACACAGCCGTGAAAAGCAGCTAAACCCCATTATAAAAATAAATTACTTTTAAAAACCCATGAAACAAAGACAGGGAAAGAGAGAGAAATTCTTACACAATTCGTTCAGGGGCTGTGATGCAACCTGGATTGACCATATCGAGACCCACAGCTGGATGAGACATAAGGGTGGACACTCTTGGGGCTGAGAGGTCTGGTGAGGTTGGGTGAGCAAACGCAGACCCTTTAAAGTAATACTGCGTGCTACCCATCGCATGGGTCCCAAATCTCCAGGTTCAAGGGCATCTTCCTACATCGAAAACATGCATGAGAAACCCAGAAGATGGTACACTGTGTGATGGGGAAAGGTTTCTAAAACGCACCTCATTTCTCATCTCCTTGTGCTCGGGTTCGCCATTCCAGCCACTTTACTAGCAATCTCCCTACTTGGAGCATCAGCACCTTTAACCTCCTGTTCCGTACAGGTTGCAATTTGTCCTGAGGATGAACGGGAAGACGGGGAACCAATGAGAGACTAGCTCTTGGTGTTGGGACAGGCACAGGCCACTCTATTTTCCCATCAGGAAGAAGAATTAACCACAGGCTCAGCCTGCCCCCCTGAACCAGAACAGGGCCTGAAGCCATCCTGCGCTTTTGCGGCCAGCTCCCAAAAAACCGACTTGTAAAATGGAGCTTCAGGGTACTGCAATTCACAAACCTGCAGAGTTATAAATGATAACTCTCGTCCACAAATATATTGAGGGAAGGCAAAGAAGAGGATTTGAAATCAAGGCAGAATTGCAGGAAACAGATTTCAGGAGGTAGATTCGAATCGCCTTTAAAGCACATGAAAAGCGGCAAAACGTTGACAATGATGCCCTTGGCCAAAAAGGGCGTATGCGTTTTTTCCTGAATATATTCAGGAAAAAACGCATACGCCCTTTTTGGCCAACCAAGCAACCTGGAAAGGCAAATCAGCGCTACAAAGAAGTCTCGCTTCCCATCGGTCAAAAGGGCCATGCTGAAAAAAGTGTCAAAACCAGAAATGCAGGACAGGCCATGGAGAAATGGGAGCCTTGCTACACTGATGGGCGGGATGTAAATTGCCAACAGCCACTCTGGAGAAGTGTACGGTGTGTCCTGAAACATCTAAAAAACACAGCTTAGAGAGCATAGGGCACTTCCACGCATGGGGGGATAAAGTGGGAAAATTGAAAATCAGCAAGACACAAGCACCCCAAAGTTTAGGGCTGCTCTGTTGACAAGGACCTCCACTTCCTTCCACCTTAAATATCCCAGGAAAGCGAAAAATGGATAAAAAAGTTGTGGTCCTTATGTACAATGGAATATCACTCAGCCATGAAATCAATGTCATAAGGCTAGTAGCAGCATGATGAGTGGATTTAGGTAAGACGATTCTAAGTGAAATAAGTCACACAGAAAAGGACACTTCTCATAAGGTGTCACTTATAGAGGGAATGTAAAAACCGTTACACTTGAACTGAATTACAAAACAGAACAGAGTCACACATGCAGAAAACACACTATGGCTGCTTAACGGGAAAGGTGAGGTGGGGTGATACATAAAACAAGAGTTTCAAATTAGCTCAGATACCGTTCCATAAACCCAATATGGAATAGACAAGACCTATCCTTGCTCAGAGAACTGGACTCAACACGCCCGATTCACCGCACAAGAATATATCTGACTAGTAATAATCTTAAAACCTATGTATTGATATCTCTCTGTTAGTGTGTCAAGTGGGTGTAAAGCGGCCTAAACACAGCCGTGAAAAGCAGCTAAACCCCATTATAAAAATAAATTACTTTTAAAAACCCATGAAACAAAGACAGGGAAAGAGAGAGAAATTCTTACACAATTCGTTCAGGGGCTGTGATGCAACCTGGATTGACCATATCGAGACCCACAGCTGGATGAGACATAAGGGTGGACACTCTTGGGGCTGAGAGGTCTGGTGAGGTTGGGTGAGCAAACGCAGACCCTTTAAAGTAATACTGCGTGCTACCCATCGCATGGGTCCCAAATCTCCAGGTTCAAGGGCATCTTCCTACATCGAAAACATGCATGAGAAACCCAGAAGATGGTACACCGTGTGATGGGGAAAGGTTTCTAAAACGCACCTCATTTCTCATCTCCTTGTGCTCGGGTTCGCCATTCCAGCCACTTTACTAGCAATCTCCCTACTTGGAGCATCAGCACCTTTAACCTCCTGTTCCGTACAGGTTGCAATTTGTCCTGAGGATGAACGGGAAGACGGGGAACCAATGAGAGACTAGCTCTTGGTGTTGGGACAGGCACAGGCCACTCTATTTTCCCATCAGGAAGAAGAATTAACCACAGGCTCAGCCTGCCCCCCTGAACCAGAACAGGGCCTGAAGCCATCCTGCGCTTTTGCGGCCAGCTCCCAAAAAACCGACTTGTAAAATGGAGCTTCAGGGTACTGCAATTCACAAACCTGCAGAGTTATAAATGATAACTCTCGTCCACAAATATATTGAGGGAAGGCAAAGAAGAGGATTTGAAATCAAGGCAGAATTGCAGGAAACAGATTTCAGGAGGTAGATTCGAATCGCCTTTAAAGCACATGAAAAGCGGCAAAACGTTGACAATGATGCCCTTGGCCAAAAAGGGCGTATGCGTTTTTTCCTGAATATATTCAGGAAAAAACGCATACGCCCTTTTTGGCCAACCAAGCAACCTGGAAAGGCAAATCAGCGCTACAAAGAAGTCTCGCTTCCCATCGGTCAAAAGGGCCATGCTGAAAAAACTGTCAAAACCAGAAATGCAGGACAGGCCATGGAGAAATGGGAGCCTTGCTACACTGATGGGCGGGATGTAAATTGCCAACAGCCACTCTGGAGAAGTGTACGGTGTGTCCTGAAACATCTAAAAAACACAGCTTAGAGAGCATAGGGCACTTCCACGCATGGGGGGATAAAGTGGGAAAATTGAAAATCAGCAAGACACAAGCACCCCAAAGTTTAGGGCTGCTCTGTTGACAAGGACCTCCACTTCCTTCCACCTTAAATATCCCAGGAAAGCGAAAAATGGATAAAAAAGTTGTGGTCCTTATGTACAATGGAATATCACTCAGCCATGAAATCAATGTCACAAGGCTAGTAGCAGCATGATGAGTGGATTTAGGTAAGACGATTCTAAGTGAAATAAGTCACACAGAAAAGGACACTTCTCATAAGGTGTCACTTATAGAGGAAATGTAAAAACCGTTACACTTGAACTGAATTACAAAACAGAACAGAGTCACACATGCAGAAACCACACTATGGCTGCTTAACGGGAAAGGTGAGGTGGGGTGATACATAAAACAAGAGTTTCAAATTAGCTCAGATACCGTTCCATAAACCGAATATGGAATAGACAAGACCTACTCCTTGCTCAGAGAACTGGACTCAACACGCCCGATTCACCGCACAAGAATATATCTGACTAGTAATAATCTTAAAACCTATGTATTGATATCTCTCTGTTAGTGTGTCAAGTGGGTGTAAAGCGGCATAAACACAGCCGTGAAAAGCAGCTAAACCCCATTATAAAAATAAATTACTTTTAAAAACCCATGAAACAAAGACAGGGAAAGAGAGAGAAATTCTTACACAATTCGTTCAGGGGCTGTGATGCAACCTGGATTGACCATATCTAGACCCACAGCTGGATGAGACATAAGGGTGGACACTCTTGGGGCTGAGAGGTCTGGTGAGGTTGGGTGAGCAAACGTAGACCCTTTAAAGTAATACTGCGTGCTACCCATCGCATGGGTCCCAAATCTCCAGGTTCAAGGGCATCTTCCTACATCGAAAACATGCATGAGAAACCCAGAAGATGGTACACCGTGTGATGGGGAAAGGTTTCTAAAACGCACCTCATTTCTCATCTCCTTGTGCTCGGGTTCGCCATTCCAGCCACTTTACTAGCAATCTCCCTACTTGGAGCATCAGCACCTTTAACCTCCTGTTCCGTACAGGTTGCAATTTGTCCTGAGGATGAACGGGAAGACGGGGAACCAATGAGAGACTAGCTCTTGGTGTTGGGACAGGCACAGGTCACTCTATTTTCCCATCAGGAAGAAGAATTAACCACAGGCTCAGCCTGCCCCCCTGAACCAGAACAGGGCCTGAAGCCATCCGGCGCTTTTGCGGAGAGCTCCCAAAAAACCGACTTGTAAAATGGAGCTTCAGGGCACTGCAATTCACAAACCTGCAGAGTTATAAATGATAACTCTCGTCCACAAATATATTGAGGGAAGGAAAAGAAGAGGATTTGAAATCAAGGCAGAATTGCAGGAAACAGATTTCAGGAGGTAGATTCGAATCGCCTTTAAAGCACATGAAAAGCGGCAAAACGTTGACAATGATGCCCTTGGCCAAAAAGGGCGTATGCGTTTTTTCCTGAATATATTCAGGAAAAAACACATACGCCCTTTTTGGCCAACCAAGCAACCTGGAAAGGCAAATCAGCGCTACAAAGAAGTCTCGCTTCCCATCGGTCAAAAGGGCCATGCTGAAAAAAGTGTCAAAACCAGAAATGCAGGACAGGCCATGGAGAAATGGGAGCCTTGCTACACTGATGGGCGGGACGTAAATTGCCAACAGCCACTCTGGAGAAGTGTACGGTGTGTCCTGAAACATCTAAAAAACACAGCTTAGAGAGCATAGGGCACTTCCACGCATGGGGGGATAAAGTGGGAAAATTGAAAATCAGCAAGACACAAGCACCCCAAAGTTTAGGGCTGCTCTGTTGACAAGGACCTCCACTTCCTTCCACCTTAAATATCCCAGGAAAGCGAAAAATGGATAAAAAAGTTGTGGTCCTTATGTACAATGGAATATCACTCAGCCATGAAATCAATGTCATAAGGCTAGTAGCAGCATGATGAGTGGATTTAGGTAAGACGATTCTAAGTGAAATAAGTCACACAGAAAAGGACACTTCTCATAAGGTGTCACTTATAGAGGGAATGTAAAAACCGTTACACTTGAACTGAATTACAAAACAGAACAGAGTCACACATGCAGAAAACACACTATGGCTGCTTAACGGGAAAGGTGAGGTGGGGTGATACATAAAACAAGAGTTTCAAATTAGCTCAGATACCGTTCCATAAACCCAATATGGAATAGACAAGACCTACTCCTTGCTCAGAGAACTGGACTCAACACGCCCGATTCACCGCACAAGAATATATCTGACTAGTAATAATCTTAAAACCTATGTATTGATATCTCTCTGTTAGTGTGTCAAGTGGGTGTAAAGCGGCCTAAACACAGCCGTGAAAAGCAGCTAAACCCCATTATAAAAATAAATTACTTTTAAAAACCCATGAAACAAAGACAGGGAAAGAGAGAGAAATTCTTACACAATTCGTTCAGGGGCTGTGATGCAACCTGGATTGACCATATCTAGACCCACAGCTGGATGAGACATAAGGGTGGACACTCTTGGGGCTGAGAGGTGTGGTGAGGTTGGGTGAGCAAACGCAGACCCTTTAAAGTAATACTGCGTGCTACCCATCGCATGGGTCCCAAATCGCCAGGTTCAAGGGCATCTTCCTACATCGAAAACATGCATGAGAAACCCAGAAGATGGTACACCGTGTGATGGGGAAAGGTTTCTAAAACGCACCTCATTTCTCATCTCCTTGTGCTCGGGTTCGCCATTCCAGCCACTTTACTAGCAATCTCCCTACTTGGAGCATCAGCACCTTTAACCTCCTGTTCCGTACAGGTTGCAATTTGTCCTGAGGATGAACGGGAAGACGGGGAACCAATGAGAGACTAGCTCTTGGTGTTGGGACAGGCACAGGTCACTCTATTTTCCCATCAGGAAGAAGAATTAACCACAGGCTCAGCCTGCCCCCCTGAACCAGAACAGGGCCTGAAGCCATCCTGCGCTTTTGCGGCCGGCTCCCAAAAAAGCGGCTTGTAAAATGGAGCTTCAGGGCACTGCAATTCACAAACCTGCAGAGTTATAAATGATAACTCTCGTCCACAAATATATTGAGGGAAGGCAAAGAAGAGGATTTGAAATCAAGGCAGAATTGCAGGAAACAGATTTCAGAAGGTAGATTCGAATCGCCTTTAAAGCACATGAAAAGCGGCAAAACGTTGACAATGATGCCCTTGGCCAAAAAGGGCGTATGCGTTTTTTCCTGAATATATTCAGGAAAAAACGCATACGCCCTTTTTGGCCAACCAAGCAACCTGGAAAGGCAAATCAGCGCTACAAAGAAGTCTCGCTTCCCATCGGTCAAAAGGGCCATGCTGAAAAAAGTGTCAAAACCAGAAATGCAGGACAGGCCATGGAGAAATGGGAGCCTTGCTACACTGATGGGCGGGATGTAAATTGCCAACAGCCACTCTGGAGAAGTGTACGGTGTGTCCTGAAACATCTAAAAAACACAGCTTAGAGAGCATAGGGCACTTCCACGCATGGGGGGATAAAGTGGGAAAATTGAAAATCAGCAAGACACAAGCACCCCAAAGTTTAGGGCTGCTCTGTTGACAAGGACCTCCACTTCCTTCCACCTTAAATATCCCAGGAAAGCGAAAAATGGATAAAAAAGTTGTGGTCCTTATGTACAATGGAATATCACTCAGCCATGAAATCAATGTCATAAGGCTAGTAGCAGCATGATGAGTGGATTTAGGTAAGACGATTCTAAGTGAAATAAGTCACACAGAAAAGGACACTTCTCATAAGGTGTCACTTATAGAGGGAATGTAAAAACCGTTACACTTGAACTGAATTACAAAACAGAACAGAGTCACACATGCAGAAAACACACTATGGCTGCTTAACGGGAAAGGTGAGGTGGGGTGATACATAAAACAAGAGTTTCAAATTAGCTCAGATACCGTTCCATAAACCCAATATGGAATAGACAAGACCTACTCCTTGCTCAGAGAACTGGACTCAACACGCCCGATTCACCGCACAAGAATATATCTGACTAGTAATAATCTTAAAACCTATGTATTGATATCTCTCTGTTAGTGTGTCAAGTGGGTGTAAAGCGGCATAAACACAGCCGTGAAAAGCAGTTAAACCCCATTATAAAAATAAATTACTTTTAAAAACCCATGAAACAAAGACAGGGAAAGAGAGAGAAATTCTTACACAATTCGTTCAGGGGCTGTGATGCAACCTGGATTGACCATATCTAGACCCACAGCTGGATGAGACATAAGGGTGGACACTCTTGGGGCTGAGAGGTGTGGTGAGGTTGGGTGAGCAAACGCAGACCCTTTAAAGTAATACTGCGTGCTACCCATCGCATGGGTCCCAAATCGCCAGGTTCAAGGGCATCTTCCTACATCGAAAACATGCATGAGAAACCCAGAAGATGGTACACCGTGTGATGGGGAAAGGTTTCTAAAACGCACCTCATTTCTCATCTCCTTGTGGTCGGGTTCGCCATTCCAGCCACTTTACTAGCAATCTCCCTACTTGGAGCATCAGCACCTTTAACCTCCTGTTCCGTACAGGTTGCAATTTGTCCTGAGGATGAACGGGAAGACGGGGAACCAATGAGAGACTAGCTCTTGGTGTTGGGACAGGCACAGGTCACTCTATTTTCCCATCAGGAAGAAGAATTAACCACAGGCTCAGCCTGCCCCCCTGAACCAGAACAGGGCCTGAAGCCATCCTGCGCTTTTGCGGCCGGCTCCCAAAAAAGCGGCTTGTAAAATGGAGCTTCAGGGCACTGCAATTCACAAACCTGCAGAGTTATAAATGATAACTCTCGTCCACAAATATATTGAGGGAAGGCAAAGAAGAGGATTTGAAATCAAGGCAGAATTGCAGGAAACAGATTTCAGGAGGTAGATTCGAATCGCCTTTAAAGCACATGAAAAGCGGCAAAACGTTGACAATGATGCCCTTGGCCAAAAAGGGCGTATGCGTTTTTTCCTGAATATATTCAGGAAAAAACGCATACGCCCTTTTTGGCCAACCAAGCAACCTGGAAAGGCAAATCAGCGCTACAAAGAAGTCTCGCTTCCCATCGGTCAAAAGGGCCATGCTGAAAAAAGTATCAAAACCAGAAATGCAGGACAGGCCATGGAGAAATGGGAGCCTTGCTACACTGATGGGCGGGATGTAAATTGCCAACAGCCACTCTGGAGAAGTGTACGGTGTGTCCTGAAACATCTAAAAAACACAGCTTAGAGAGCAAAGGGCACTTCCACGCATGGGGGGATAAAGTGGGAAAATTGAAAATCAGCAAGACACAAGCACCCCAAAGTTTAGGGCTGCTCTGTTGACAAGGACCTCCACTTCCTTCCACCTTAAATATCCCAGGAAAGCGAAAAATGGATAAAAAAGTTGTGGTCCTTATGTACAATGGAATATCACTCAGCCATGAAATCAATGTCATAAGGCTAGTAGCAGCATGATGAGTGGATTTAGGTAAGACGATTCTAAGTGAAATAAGTCACACAGAAAAGGACACTTCTCATAAGGTGTCACTTATAGAGGGAATGTAAAAACCGTTACACTTGAACTGAATTACAAAACAGAACAGAGTCACACATGCAGAAAACACACTATGGCTGCTTAACGGGAAAGGTGAGGTGGGGTGATACATAAAACAAGAGTTTCAAATTAGCTCAGATACCGTTCCATAAACCCAATATGGAATAGACAAGACCTACTCCTTGCTCAGAGAACTGGACTCAACACGCCCGATTCACCGCACAAAAATATATCTGACTAGTAATAATCTTAAAACCTATGTATTGATATCTCTCTGTTAGTGTGTCAACTGGGTGTAAAGCGGCATAAACACAGCCGTGAAAAGCAGCTAAACCCCATTATAAAAATAAATTACTTTTAAAAACCCATGAAACAAAGACAGGGAAAGAGAGAGAAATTCTTACACAATTCGTTCAGGGGCTGTGATGCAACCTGGATTGACCATATCTAGACCCACAGCTGGATGAGACATAAGGGTGGACACTCTTGGGGCTGAGAGTTCTGGTGAGGTTGGGTGAGCAAACGCAGACCCTTTAAAGTAATACTGCGTGCTACCCATCGCATGGGTCCCAAATCTCCAGGTTCAAGGGCATCTTCCTACATCGAAAACATGCATGAGAAACCCAGAAGATGGTACACCGTGTGATGGGGAAAGGTTTCTAAAACGCACCTCATTTCTCATCTCCTTGTGCTCGGGTTCACCATTCCAGCCACTTTACTAGCAATCTCCCTACTTGGAGCATCAGCACCTTTAACCTCCTGTTCCGTACAGGTTGCAATTTGTCCTGAGGATGAACGGGAAGACGGGGAACCAATGAGAGACTAGCTCTTGGTGTTGGGACAGGCACAGGTCACTCTATTTTCCCATCAGGAAGAAGAATTAACCACAGGCTCAGCCTGCCCCCCTGAACCAGAACAGGGCCTGAAGCCATCCTGCGCTTTTGCGGCCGGCTCCCAAAAAAGCGACTTGTAAAATGGAGCTTCAGGGCACTGCAATTCACAAACCTGCAGAGTTATAAATGATAACTCTCGTCCACAAATATATTGAGGGAAGGCAAAGAAGAGGATTTGAAATCAAGGCAGAATTGCAGAAACAGATTTCAGGAGGTAGATTCGAATCGCCTTTAAAGCACATGAAAAGCGGCAAAACGTTGACAATGATGCCCTTGGCCAAAAAGGGCGTATGCGTTTTTTCCTGAATATATTCAGGAAAAAACGCATACGCCCTTTTTGGCCAACCAAGCAACCTGGAAAGGCAAATCAGCGCTACAAAGAAGTCTCGCTTCCCATCGGTCAAAAGGGCCATGCTGAAAAAACTGTCAAAACCAGAAATGCAGGACAGGCCATGGAGAAATGGGAGCCTTGCTACACTGATGGGCGGGATGTAAATTGCCAACAGCCACTCTGGAGAAGTGTACGGTGTGTCCTGAAACATCTAAAAAACACAGCTTAGAGAGCATAGGGCACTTCCACGCATGGGGGGATAAAGTGGGAAAATTGAAAATCAGCAAGACACAAGCACCCCAAAGTTTAGGGCTGCTCTGTTGACAAGGACCTCCACTTCCTTCCACCTTAAATATCCCAGGAAAGCGAAAAATGGATAAAAAAGTTGTGGTCCTTATGTACAATGGAATATCACTCAGCCATGAAATCAATGTCATAAGGCTAGTAGCAGCATGATGAGTGGATTTAGGTAAGACGATTCTAAGTGAAATAAGTCACACAGAAAAGGACACTTCTCATAAGGTGTCACTTATAGAGGGAATGTAAAAACCGTTACACTTGAACTGAATTACAAAACAGAACAGAGTCACACATGCAGAAAACACACTATGGCTGCTTAACGGGAAAGGTGAGGTGGGGTGATACATAAAACAAGAGTTTCAAATTAGCTCAGATACCGTTCCATAAACCCAATATGGAATAGACAAGACCTACTCCTTGCTCAGAGAACTGGACTCAACACGCCCGATTCACCGCACAAGAATATATCTGACTAGTAATAATCTTAAAACCTATGTATTGATATCTCTCTGTTAGTGTGTCAAGTGGGTGTAAAGCGGCATAAACACAGCCGTGAAAAGCAGTTAAACCCCATTATAAAAATAAATTAGTTTTAAAAACCCATGAAACAAAGACAGGGAAAGAGAGAGAAATTCTTACACAATTCGTTCAGGGGCTGTGATGCAACCTGGATTGACCATATCTAGACCCACAGCTGGATGAGACATAAGGGTGGACACTCTTGGGGCTGAGAGGTGTGGTGAGGTTGGGTGAGCAAACGCAGACCCTTTAAAGTAATACTGCGTGCTACCCATCGCATGGGTCCCAAATCTCCAGGTTCAAGGGCATCTTCCTACATCGAAAACATGCATGAGAAACCCAGAAGATGGTACACTGTGTGATGGGGAAAGGTTTCTAAAACGCACCTCATTTCTCATCTCCTTGTGCTCGGGTTCGCCATTCCAGCCACTTTACTAGCAATCTCCCTACTTGGAGCATCAGCACCTTTAACCTCCTGTTCCGTACAGGTTGCAATTTGTCCTGAGGATGAACGGGAAGACGGGGAACCAATGAGAGACTAGCTCTTGGTGTTGGGACAGGCACAGGCCACTCTATTTTCCCATCAGGAAGAAGAATTAACCACAGGCTCAGCCTGCCCCCCTGAACCAGAACAGGGCCTGAAGCCATCCTGCGCTTTTGCGGCCAGCTCCCAAAAAACCGACTTGTAAAATGGAGCTTCAGGGTACTGCAATTCACAAACCTGCAGAGTTATAAATGATAACTCTCGTCCACAAATATATTGAGGGAAGGCAAAGAAGAGGATTTGAAATCAAGGCAGAATTGCAGGAAACAGATTTCAGGAGGTAGATTCGAATCGCCTTTAAAGCACATGAAAAGCGGCAAAACGTTGACAATGATGCCCTTGGCCAAAAAGGGCGTATGCGTTTTTTCCTGAATATATTCAGGAAAAAACGCATACGCCCTTTTTGGCCAACCAAGCAACCTGGAAAGGCAAATCAGCGCTACAAAGAAGTCTCGCTTCCCATCGGTCAAAAGGGCCATGCTGAAAAAAGTGTCAAAACCAGAAATGCAGGACAGGCCATGGAGAAATGGGAGCCTTGCTACACTGATGGGCGGGATGTAAATTGCCAACAGCCACTCTGGAGAAGTGTACGGTGTGTCCTGAAACATCTAAAAAACACAGCTTAGAGAGCATAGGGCACTTCCACGCATGGGGGGATAAAGTGGGAAAATTGAAAATCAGCAAGACACAAGCACCCCAAAGTTTAGGGCTGCTCTGTTGACAAGGACCTCCACTTCCTTCCACCTTAAATATCCCAGGAAAGCGAAAAATGGATAAAAAAGTTGTGGTCCTTATGTACAATGGAATATCACTCAGCCATGAAATCAATGTCATAAGGCTAGTAGCAGCATGATGAGTGGATTTAGGTAAGACGATTCTAAGTGAAATAAGTCACACAGAAAAGGACACTTCTCATAAGGTGTCACTTATAGAGGGAATGGAAAAACCGTTACACTTGAACTGAATTACAAAACAGAACAGAGTCACACATGCAGAAAACACACTATGGCTGCTTAACGGGAAAGGTGAGGTGGGGTGATACATAAAACAAGAGTTTCAAATTAGCTCAGATACCGTTCCATAAACCCAATATGGAATAGACAAGACCTATCCTTGCTCAGAGAACTGGACTCAACACGCCCGATTCACCGCACAAGAATATATCTGACTAGTAATAATCTTAAAACCTATGTATTGATATCTCTCTGTTAGTGTGTCAAGTGGGTGTAAAGCGGCCTAAACACAGCCGTGAAAAGCAGCTAAACCCCATTATAAAAATAAATTACTTTTAAAAACCCATGAAACAAAGACAGGGAAAGAGAGAGAAATTCTTACACAATTCGTTCAGGGGCTGTGATGCAACCTGGATTGACCATATCGAGACCCACAGCTGGATGAGACATAAGGGTGGACACTCTTGGGGCTGAGAGGTCTGGTGAGGTTGGGTGAGCAAACGCAGACCCTTTAAAGTAATACTGCGTGCTACCCATCGCATGGGTCCCAAATCTCCAGGTTCAAGGGCATCTTCCTACATCGAAAACATGCATGAGAAACCCAGAAGATGGTACACCGTGTGATGGGGAAAGGTTTCTAAAACGCACCTCATTTCTCATCTCCTTGTGCTCGGGTTCGCCATTCCAGCCACTTTACTAGCAATCTCCCTACTTGGAGCATCAGCACCTTTAACCTCCTGTTCCGTACAGGTTGCAATTTGTCCTGAGGATGAACGGGAAGACGGGGAACCAATGAGAGACTAGCTCTTGGTGTTGGGACAGGCACAGGCCACTCTATTTTCCCATCAGGAAGAAGAATTAACCACAGGCTCAGCCTGCCCCCCTGAACCAGAACAGGGCCTGAAGCCATCCTGCGCTTTTGCGGCCAGCTCCCAAAAAACCGACTTGTAAAATGGAGCTTCAGGGTACTGCAATTCACAAACCTGCAGAGTTATAAATGATAACTCTCGTCCACAAATATATTGAGGGAAGGCAAAGAAGAGGATTTGAAATCAAGGCAGAATTGCAGGAAACAGATTTCAGGAGGTAGATTCGAATCGCCTTTAAAGCACATGAAAAGCGGCAAAACGTTGACAATGATGCCCTTGGCCAAAAAGGGCGTATGCGTTTTTTCCTGAATATATTCAGGAAAAAACGCATACGCCCTTTTTGGCCAACCAAGCAACCTGGAAAGGCAAATCAGCGCTACAAAGAAGTCTCGCTTCCCATCGGTCAAAAGGGCCATGCTGAAAAAACTGTCAAAACCAGAAATGCAGGACAGGCCATGGAGAAATGGGAGCCTTGCTACACTGATGGGCGGGATGTAAATTGCCAACAGCCACTCTGGAGAAGTGTACGGTGTGTCCTGAAACATCTAAAAAACACAGCTTAGAGAGCATAGGGCACTTCCACGCATGGGGGGATAAAGTGGGAAAATTGAAAATCAGCAAGACACAAGCACCCCAAAGTTTAGGGCTGCTCTGTTGACAAGGACCTCCACTTCCTTCCACCTTAAATATCCCAGGAAAGCGAAAAATGGATAAAAAAGTTGTGGTCCTTATGTACAATGGAATATCACTCAGCCATGAAATCAATGTCATAAGGCTAGTAGCAGCATGATGAGTGGATTTAGGTAAGACGATTCTAAGTGAAATAAGTCACACAGAAAAGGACACTTCTCATAAGGTGTCACTTATAGAGGGAATGTAAAAACCGTTACACTTGAACTGAATTACAAAACAGAACAGAGTCACACATGCAGAAAACACACTATGGCTGCTTAACGGGAAAGGTGAGGTGGGGTGATACATAAAACAAGAGTTTCAAATTAGCTCAGATACCGTTCCATAAACCCAATATGGAATAGACAAGACCTATCCTTGCTCAGAGAACTGGACTCAACACGCCCGATTCACCGCACAAGAATATATCTGACTAGTAATAATCTTAAAACCTATGTATTGATATCTCTCTGTTAGTGTGTCAAGTGGGTGTAAAGCGGCCTAAACACAGCCGTGAAAAGCAGCTAAACCCCATTATAAAAATAAATTACTTTTAAAAACCCATGAAACAAAGACAGGGAAAGAGAGAGAAATTCTTACACAATTCGTTCAGGGGCTGTGATGCAACCTGGATTGACCATATCGAGACCCACAGCTGGATGAGACATAAGGGTGGACACTCTTGGGGCTGAGAGGTCTGGTGAGGTTGGGTGAGCAAACGCAGACCCTTTAAAGTAATACTGCGTGCTACCCATCGCATGGGTCCCAAATCTCCAGGTTCAAGGGCATCTTCCTACATCGAAAACATGCATGAGAAACCCAGAAGATGGTACACCGTGTGATGGGGAAAGGTTTCTAAAACGCACCTCATTTCTCATCTCCTTGTGCTCGGGTTCGCCATTCCAGCCACTTTACTAGCAATCTCCCTACTTGGAGCATCAGCACCTTTAACCTCCTGTTCCGTACAGGTTGCAATTTGTCCTGAGGATGAACGGGAAGACGGGGAACCAATGAGAGACTAGCTCTTGGTGTTGGGACAGGCACAGGCCACTCTATTTTCCCATCAGGAAGAAGAATTAACCACAGGCTCAGCCTGCCCCCCTGAACCAGAACAGGGCCTGAAGCCATCCTGCGCTTTTGCGGCCAGCTCCCAAAAAACCGACTTGTAAAATGGAGCTTCAGGGTACTGCAATTCACAAACCTGCAGAGTTATAAATGATAACTCTCGTCCACAAATATATTGAGGGAAGGCAAAGAAGAGGATTTGAAATCAAGGCAGAATTGCAGGAAACAGATTTCAGGAGGTAGATTCGAATCGCCTTTAAAGCACATGAAAAGCGGCAAAACGTTGACAATGATGCCCTTGGCCAAAAAGGGCGTATGCGTTTTTTCCTGAATATATTCAGGAAAAAACGCATACGCCCTTTTTGGCCAACCAAGCAACCTGGAAAGGCAAATCAGCGCTACAAAGAAGTCTCGCTTCCCATCGGTCAAAAGGGCCATGCTGAAAAAACTGTCAAAACCAGAAATGCAGGACAGGCCATGGAGAAATGGGAGCCTTGCTACACTGATGGGCGGGATGTAAATTGCCAACAGCCACTCTGGAGAAGTGTACGGTGTGTCCTGAAACATCTAAAAAACACAGCTTAGAGAGCATAGGGCACTTCCACGCATGGGGGGATAAAGTGGGAAAATTGAAAATCAGCAAGACACAAGCACCCCAAAGTTTAGGGCTGCTCTGTTGACAAGGACCTCCACTTCCTTCCACCTTAAATATCCCAGGAAAGCGAAAAATGGATAAAAAAGTTGTGGTCCTTATGTACAATGGAATATCACTCAGCCATGAAATCAATGTCACAAGGCTAGTAGCAGCATGATGAGTGGATTTAGGTAAGACGATTCTAAGTGAAATAAGTCACACAGAAAAGGACACTTCTCATAAGGTGTCACTTATAGAGGAAATGTAAAAACCGTTACACTTGAACTGAATTACAAAACAGAACAGAGTCACACATGCAGAAACCACACTATGGCTGCTTAACGGGAAAGGTGAGGTGGGGTGATACATAAAACAAGAGTTTCAAATTAGCTCAGATACCGTTCCATAAACCGAATATGGAATAGACAAGACCTACTCCTTGCTCAGAGAACTGGACTCAACACGCCCGATTCACCGCACAAGAATATATCTGACTAGTAATAATCTTAAAACCTATGTATTGATATCTCTCTGTTAGTGTGTCAAGTGGGTGTAAAGCGGCATAAACACAGCCGTGAAAAGCAGCTAAACCCCATTATAAAAATAAATTACTTTTAAAAACCCATGAAACAAAGACAGGGAAAGAGAGAGAAATTCTTACACAATTCGTTCAGGGGCTGTGATGCAACCTGGATTGACCATATCTAGACCCACAGCTGGATGAGACATAAGGGTGGACACTCTTGGGGCTGAGAGGTCTGGTGAGGTTGGGTGAGCAAACGTAGACCCTTTAAAGTAATACTGCGTGCTACCCATCGCATGGGTCCCAAATCTCCAGGTTCAAGGGCATCTTCCTACATCGAAAACATGCATGAGAAACCCAGAAGATGGTACACCGTGTGATGGGGAAAGGTTTCTAAAACGCACCTCATTTCTCATCTCCTTGTGCTCGGGTTCGCCATTCCAGCCACTTTACTAGCAATCTCCCTACTTGGAGCATCAGCACCTTTAACCTCCTGTTCCGTACAGGTTGCAATTTGTCCTGAGGATGAACGGGAAGACGGGGAACCAATGAGAGACTAGCTCTTGGTGTTGGGACAGGCACAGGTCACTCTATTTTCCCATCAGGAAGAAGAATTAACCACAGGCTCAGCCTGCCCCCCTGAACCAGAACAGGGCCTGAAGCCATCCGGCGCTTTTGCGGAGAGCTCCCAAAAAACCGACTTGTAAAATGGAGCTTCAGGGCACTGCAATTCACAAACCTGCAGAGTTATAAATGATAACTCTCGTCCACAAATATATTGAGGGAAGGAAAAGAAGAGGATTTGAAATCAAGGCAGAATTGCAGGAAACAGATTTCAGGAGGTAGATTCGAATCGCCTTTAAAGCACATGAAAAGCGGCAAAACGTTGACAATGATGCCCTTGGCCAAAAAGGGCGTATGCGTTTTTTCCTGAATATATTCAGGAAAAAACGCATACGCCCTTTTTGGCCAACCAAGCAACCTGGAAAGGCAAATCAGCGCTACAAAGAAGTCTCGCTTCCCATCGGTCAAAAGGGCCATGCTGAAAAAAGTGTCAAAACCAGAAATGCAGGACAGGCCATGGAGAAATGGGAGCCTTGCTACACTGATGGGCGGGACGTAAATTGCCAACAGCAACTCTGGAGAAGTGTACGGTGTGTCCTGAAACATCTAAAAAACACAGCTTAGAGAGCATAGGGCACTTCCACGCATGGGGGGATAAAGTGGGAAAATTGAAAATCAGCAAGACACAAGCACCCCAAAGTTTAGGGCTGCTCTGTTGACAAGGACCTCCACTTCCTTCCACCTTAAATATCCCAGGAAAGCGAAAAATGGATAAAAAAGTTGTGGTCCTTATGTACAATGGAATATCACTCAGCCATGAAATCAATGTCATAAGGCTAGTAGCAGCATGATGAGTGGATTTAGGTAAGACGATTCTAAGTGAAATAAGTCACACAGAAAAGGACACTTCTCATAAGGTGTCACTTATAGAGGGAATGTAAAAACCGTTACACTTGAACTGAATTACAAAACAGAACAGAGTCACACATGCAGAAAACACACTATGGCTGCTTAACGGGAAAGGTGAGGTGGGGTGATACATAAAACAAGAGTTTCAAATTAGCTCAGATACCGTTCCATAAACCCAATATGGAATAGACAAGACCTACTCCTTGCTCAGAGAACTGGACTCAACACGCCCGATTCACCGCACAAGAATATATCTGACTAGTAATAATCTTAAAACCTATGTATTGATATCTCTCTGTTAGTGTGTCAAGTGGGTGTAAAGCGGCCTAAACACAGCCGTGAAAAGCAGCTAAACCCCATTATAAAAATAAATTACTTTTAAAAACCCATGAAACAAAGACAGGGAAAGAGAGAGAAATTCTTACACAATTCGTTCAGGGGCTGTGATGCAACCTGGATTGACCATATCTAGACCCACAGCTGGATGAGACATAAGGGTGGACACTCTTGGGGCTGAGAGGTGTGGTGAGGTTGGGTGAGCAAACGCAGACCCTTTAAAGTAATACTGCGTGCTACCCATCGCATGGGTCCCAAATCGCCAGGTTCAAGGGCATCTTCCTACATCGAAAACATGCATGAGAAACCCAGAAGATGGTACACCGTGTGATGGGGAAAGGTTTCTAAAACGCACCTCATTTCTCATCTCCTTGTGCTCGGGTTCGCCATTCCAGCCACTTTACTAGCAATCTCCCTACTTGGAGCATCAGCACCTTTAACCTCCTGTTCCGTACAGGTTGCAATTTGTCCTGAGGATGAACGGGAAGACGGGGAACCAATGAGAGACTAGCTCTTGGTGTTGGGACAGGCACAGGTCACTCTATTTTCCCATCAGGAAGAAGAATTAACCACAGGCTCAGCCTGCCCCCCTGAACCAGAACAGGGCCTGAAGCCATCCTGCGCTTTTGCGGCCGGCTCCCAAAAAAGCGGCTTGTAAAATGGAGCTTCAGGGCACTGCAATTCACAAACCTGCAGAGTTATAAATGATAACTCTCGTCCACAAATATATTGAGGGAAGGCAAAGAAGAGGATTTGAAATCAAGGCAGAATTGCAGGAAACAGATTTCAGAAGGTAGATTCGAATCGCCTTTAAAGCACATGAAAAGCGGCAAAACGTTGACAATGATGCCCTTGGCCAAAAAGGGCGTATGCGTTTTTTCCTGAATATATTCAGGAAAAAACGCATACGCCCTTTTTGGCCAACCAAGCAACCTGGAAAGGCAAATCAGCGCTACAAAGAAGTCTCGCTTCCCATCGGTCAAAAGGGCCATGCTGAAAAAAGTGTCAAAACCAGAAATGCAGGACAGGCCATGGAGAAATGGGAGCCTTGCTACACTGATGGGCGGGATGTAAATTGCCAACAGCCACTCTGGAGAAGTGTACGGTGTGTCCTGAAACATCTAAAAAACACAGCTTAGAGAGCATAGGGCACTTCCACGCATGGGGGGATAAAGTGGGAAAATTGAAAATCAGCAAGACACAAGCACCCCAAAGTTTAGGGCTGCTCTGTTGACAAGGACCTCCACTTCCTTCCACCTTAAATATCCCAGGAAAGCGAAAAATGGATAAAAAAGTTGTGGTCCTTATGTACAATGGAATATCACTCAGCCATGAAATCAATGTCATAAGGCTAGTAGCAGCATGATGAGTGGATTTAGGTAAGACGATTCTAAGTGAAATAAGTCACACAGAAAAGGACACTTCTCATAAGGTGTCACTTATAGAGGGAATGTAAAAACCGTTACACTTGAACTGAATTACAAAACAGAACAGAGTCACACATGCAGAAAACACACTATGGCTGCTTAACGGGAAAGGTGAGGTGGGGTGATACATAAAACAAGAGTTTCAAATTAGCTCAGATACCGTTCCATAAACCCAATATGGAATAGACAAGACCTACTCCTTGCTCAGAGAACTGGACTCAACACGCCCGATTCACCGCACAAGAATATATCTGACTAGTAATAATCTTAAAACCTATGTATTGATATCTCTCTGTTAGTGTGTCAAGTGGGTGTAAAGCGGCATAAACACAGCCGTGAAAAGCAGTTAAACCCCATTATAAAAATAAATTACTTTTAAAAACCCATGAAACAAAGACAGGGAAAGAGAGAGAAATTCTTACACAATTCGTTCAGGGGCTGTGATGCAACCTGGATTGACCATATCTAGACCCACAGCTGGATGAGACATAAGGGTGGACACTCTTGGGGCTGAGAGGTGTGGTGAGGTTGGGTGAGCAAACGCAGACCCTTTAAAGTAATACTGCATGCTACCCATCGCATGGGTCCCAAATCGCCAGGTTCAAGGGCATCTTCCTACATCGAAAACATGCATGAGAAACCCAGAAGATGGTACACCGTGTGATGGGGAAAGGTTTCTAAAACGCACCTCATTTCTCATCTCCTTGTGGTCGGGTTCGCCATTCCAGCCACTTTACTAGCAATCTCCCTACTTGGAGCATCAGCACCTTTAACCTCCTGTTCCGTACAGGTTGCAATTTGTCCTGAGGATGAACGGGAAGACGGGGAACCAATGAGAGACTAGCTCTTGGTGTTGGGACAGGCACAGGTCACTCTATTTTCCCATCAGGAAGAAGAATTAACCACAGGCTCAGCCTGCCCCCCTGAACCAGAACAGGGCCTGAAGCCATCCTGCGCTTTTGCGGCCGGCTCCCAAAAAAGCGGCTTGTAAAATGGAGCTTCAGGGCACTGCAATTCACAAACCTGCAGAGTTATAAATGATAACTCTCGTCCACAAATATATTGAGGGAAGGCAAAGAAGAGGATTTGAAATCAAGGCAGAATTGCAGGAAACAGATTTCAGGAGGTAGATTCGAATCGCCTTTAAAGCACATGAAAAGCGGCAAAACGTTGACAATGATGCCCTTGGCCAAAAAGGGCGTATGCGTTTTTTCCTGAATATATTCAGGAAAAAACGCATACGCCCTTTTTGGCCAACCAAGCAACCTGGAAAGGCAAATCAGCGCTACAAAGAAGTCTCGCTTCCCATCGGTCAAAAGGGCCATGCTGAAAAAAGTATCAAAACCAGAAATGCAGGACAGGCCATGGAGAAATGGGAGCCTTGCTACACTGATGGGCGGGATGTAAATTGCCAACAGCCACTCTGGAGAAGTGTACGGTGTGTCCTGAAACATCTAAAAAACACAGCTTAGAGAGCAAAGGGCACTTCCACGCATGGGGGGATAAAGTGGGAAAATTGAAAATCAGCAAGACACAAGCACCCCAAAGTTTAGGGCTGCTCTGTTGACAAGGACCTCCACTTCCTTCCACCTTAAATATCCCAGGAAAGCGAAAAATGGATAAAAAAGTTGTGGTCCTTATGTACAATGGAATATCACTCAGCCATGAAATCAATGTCATAAGGCTAGTAGCAGCATGATGAGTGGATTTAGGTAAGACGATTCTAAGTGAAATAAGTCACACAGAAAAGGACACTTCTCATAAGGTGTCACTTATAGAGGGAATGTAAAAACCGTTACACTTGAACTGAATTACAAAACAGAACAGAGTCACACATGCAGAAAACACACTATGGCTGCTTAACGGGAAAGGTGAGGTGGGGTGATACATAAAACAAGAGTTTCAAATTAGCTCAGATACCGTTCCATAAACCCAATATGGAATAGACAAGACCTACTCCTTGCTCAGAGAACTGGACTCAACACGCCCGATTCACCGCACAAAAATATATCTGACTAGTAATAATCTTAAAACCTATGTATTGATATCTCTCTGTTAGTGTGTCAAGTGGGTGTAAAGCGGCATAAACACAGCCGTGAAAAGCAGCTAAACCCCATTATAAAAATAAATTACTTTTAAAAACCCATGAAACAAAGACAGGGAAAGAGAGAGAAATTCTTACACAATTCGTTCAGGGGCTGTGATGCAACCTGGATTGACCATATCTAGACCCACAGCTGGATGAGACATAAGGGTGGACACTCTTGGGGCTGAGAGGTCTGGTGAGGTTGGGTGAGCAAACGCAGACCCTTTAAAGTAATACTGCGTGCTACCCATCGCATGGGTCCCAAATCTCCAGGTTCAAGGGCATCTTCCTACATCGAAAACATGCATGAGAAACCCAGAAGATGGTACACCGTGTGATGGGGAAAGGTTTCTAAAACGCACCTCATTTCTCATCTCCTTGTGCTCGGGTTCACCATTCCAGCCACTTTACTAGCAATCTCCCTACTTGGAGCATCAGCACCTTTAACCTCCTGTTCCGTACAGGTTGCAATTTGTCCTGAGGATGAACGGGAAGACGGGGAACCAATGAGAGACTAGCTCTTGGTGTTGGGACAGGCACAGGTCACTCTATTTTCCCATCAGGAAGAAGAATTAACCACAGGCTCAGCCTGCCCCCCTGAACCAGAACAGGGCCTGAAGCCATCCTGCGCTTTTGCGGCCGGCTCCCAAAAAAGCGACTTGTAAAATGGAGCTTCAGGGCACTGCAATTCACAAACCTGCAGAGTTATAAATGATAACTCTCGTCCACAAATATATTGAGGGAAGGCAAAGAAGAGGATTTGAAATCAAGGCAGAATTGCAGAAACAGATTTCAGGAGGTAGATTCGAATCGCCTTTAAAGCACATGAAAAGCGGCAAAACGTTGACAATGATGCCCTTGGCCAAAAAGGGCGTATGCGTTTTTTCCTGAATATATTCAGGAAAAAACGCATACGCCCTTTTTGGCCAACCAAGCAACCTGGAAAGGCAAATCAGCGCTACAAAGAAGTCTCGCTTCCCATCGGTCAAAAGGGCCATGCTGAAAAAACTGTCAAAACCAGAAATGCAGGACAGGCCATGGAGAAATGGGAGCCTTGCTACACTGATGGGCGGGATGTAAATTGCCAACAGCCACTCTGGAGAAGTGTACGGTGTGTCCTGAAACATCTAAAAAACACAGCTTAGAGAGCATAGGGCACTTCCACGCATGGGGGGATAAAGTGGGAAAATTGAAAATCAGCAAGACACAAGCACCCCAAAGTTTAGGGCTGCTCTGTTGACAAGGACCTCCACTTCCTTCCACCTTAAATATCCCAGGAAAGCGAAAAATGGATAAAAAAGTTGTGGTCCTTATGTACAATGGAATATCACTCAGCCATGAAATCAATGTCATAAGGCTAGTAGCAGCATGATGAGTGGATTTAGGTAAGACGATTCTAAGTGAAATAAGTCACACAGAAAAGGACACTTCTCATAAGGTGTCACTTATAGAGGGAATGTAAAAACCGTTACACTTGAACTGAATTACAAAACAGAACAGAGTCACACATGCAGAAAACACACTATGGCTGCTTAACGGGAAAGGTGAGGTGGGGTGATACATAAAACAAGAGTTTCAAATTAGCTCAGATACCGTTCCATAAACCCAATATGGAATAGACAAGACCTACTCCTTGCTCAGAGAACTGGACTCAACACGCCCGATTCACCGCACAAGAATATATCTGACTAGTAATAATCTTAAAACCTATGTATTGATATCTCTCTGTTAGTGTGTCAAGTGGGTGTAAAGCGGCATAAACACAGCCGTGAAAAGCAGTTAAACCCCATTATAAAAATAAATTAGTTTTAAAAAGCCATGAAACAAAGACAGGGAAAGAGAGAGAAATTCTTACACAATTCGTTCAGGGGCTGTGATGCAACCTGGATTGACCATATCTAGACCCACAGCTGGATGAGACATAAGGGTGGACACTCTTGGGGCTGAGAGGTGTGGTGAGGTTGGGTGAGCAAACGCAGACCCTTTAAAGTAATACTGCGTGCTACCCATCGCATGGGTCCCAAATCGCCAGGTTCAAGGGCATCTTCCTACATCGAAAACATGCATGAGAAACCCAGAAGATGGTACACCGTGTGATGGGGAAAGGTTTCTAAAACGCACCTCATTTCTCATCTCCTTGTGGTCGGGTTCGCCATTCCAGCCACTTTACTAGCAATCTCCCTACTTGGAGCATCAGCACCTTTAACCTCCTGTTCCGTACAGGTTGCAATTTGTCCTGAGGATGAACGGGAAGACGGGGAACCAATGAGAGACTAGCTCTTGGTGTTGGGACAGGCACAGGTCACTCTATTTTCCCATCAGGAAGAAGAATTAACCACAGGCTCAGCCTGCCCCCCTGAACCAGAACAGGGCCTGAAGCCATCCTGCGCTTTTGCGGCCGGCTCCCAAAAAAGCGGCTTGTAAAATGGAGCTTCAGGGCACTGCAATTCACAAACCTGCAGAGTTATAAATGATAACTCTCGTCCACAAATATATTGAGGGAAGGCAAAGAAGAGGATTTGAAATCAAGGCAGAATTGCAGGAAACAGATTTCAGGAGGTAGATTCGAATCGCCTTTAAAGCACATGAAAAGCGGCAAAACGTTGACAATGATGCCCTTGGCCAAAAAGGGCGTATGCGTTTTTTCCTGAATATATTCAGGAAAAAACGCATACGCCCTTTTTGGCCAACCAAGCAACCTGGAAAGGCAAATCAGCGCTACAAAGAAGTCTCGCTTCCCATCGGTCAAAAGGGCCATGCTGAAAAAAGTATCAAAACCAGAAATGCAGGACAGGCCATGGAGAAATGGGAGCCTTGCTACACTGATGGGCGGGATGTAAATTGCCAACAGCCACTCTGGAGAAGTGTACGGTGTGTCCTGAAACATCTAAAAAACACAGCTTAGAGAGCAAAGGGCACTTCCACGCATGGGGGGATAAAGTGGGAAAATTGAAAATCAGCAAGACACAAGCACCCCAAAGTTTAGGGCTTCTCTGTTGACAAGGACCTCCACTTCCTTCCACCTTAAATATCCCAGGAAAGCGAAAAATGGATAAAAAAGTTGTGGTCCTTATGTACAATGGAATATCACTCAGCCATGAAATCAATGTCATAAGGCTAGTAGCAGCATGATGAGCGGATTTAGGTAAGACGATTCTAAGTGAAATAAGTCACACAGAAAAGGACACTTCTCATAAGGTGTCACTTATAGAGGGAATGTAAAAACCGTTACACTTGAACTGAATTACAAAACAGAACAGAGTCACACATGCAGAAAACACACTATGGCTGCTTAACGGGAAAGGTGAGGTGGGGTGATACATAAAACAAGAGTTTCAAATTAGCTCAGATACCGTTCCATAAACCCAATATGGAATAGACAAGACCTACTCCTTGCTCAGAGAACTGGACTCAACACGCCCGATTCACCGCACAAAAATATATCTGACTAGTAATAATCTTAAAACCTATGTATTGATATCTCTCTGTTAGTGTGTCAAGTGGGTGTAAAGCGGCATAAACACAGCCGTGAAAAGCAGCTAAACCCCATTATAAAAATAAATTACTTTTAAAAACCCATGAAACAAAGACAGGGAAAGAGAGAGAAATTCTTACACAATTCGTTCAGGGGCTGTGATGCAACCTGGATTGACCATATCTAGACCCACAGCTGGATGAGACATAAGGGTGGACACTCTTGGGGCTGAGAGGTCTGGTGAGGTTGGGTGAGCAAACGCAGACCCTTTAAAGTAATACTGCGTGCTACCCATCGCATGGGTCCCAAATCTCCAGGTTCAAGGGCATCTTCCTACATCGAAAACATGCATGAGAAACCCAGAAGATGGTACACCGTGTGATGGGGAAAGGTTTCTAAAACGCACCTCATTTCTCATCTCCTTGTGCTCGGGTTCACCATTCCAGCCACTTTACTAGCAATCTCCCTACTTGGAGCATCAGCACCTTTAACCTCCTGTTCCGTACAGGTTGCAATTTGTCCTGAGGATGAACGGGAAGACGGGGAACCAATGAGAGACTAGCTCTTGGTGTTGGGACAGGCACAGGTCACTCTATTTTCCCATCAGGAAGAAGAATTAACCACAGGCTCAGCCTGCCCCCCTGAACCAGAACAGGGCCTGAAGCCATCCTGCGCTTTTGCGGCCGGCTCCCAAAAAAGCGACTTGTAAAATGGAGCTTCAGGGCACTGCAATTCACAAACCTGCAGAGTTATAAATGATAACTCTCGTCCACAAATATATTGAGGGAAGGCAAAGAAGAGGATTTGAAATCAAGGCAGAATTGCAGAAACAGATTTCAGGAGGTAGATTCGAATCGCCTTTAAAGCACATGAAAAGCGGCAAAACGTTGACAATGATGCCCTTGGCCAAAAAGGGCGTATGCGTTTTTTCCTGAATATATTCAGGAAAAAACGCATACGCCCTTTTTGGCCAACCAAGCAACCTGGAAAGGCAAATCAGCGCTACAAAGAAGTCTCGCTTCCCATCGGTCAAAAGGGCCATGCTGAAAAAACTGTCAAAACCAGAAATGCAGGACAGGCCATGGAGAAATGGGAGCCTTGCTACACTGATGGGCGGGATGTAAATTGCCAACAGCCACTCTGGAGAAGTGTACGGTGTGTCCTGAAACATCTAAAAAACACAGCTTAGAGAGCATAGGGCACTTCCACGCATGGGGGGATAAAGTGGGAAAATTGAAAATCAGCAAGACACAAGCACCCCAAAGTTTAGGGCTGCTCTGTTGACAAGGACCTCCACTTCCTTCCACCTTAAATATCCCAGGAAAGCGAAAAATGGATAAAAAAGTTGTGGTCCTTATGTACAATGGAATATCACTCAGCCATGAAATCAATGTCATAAGGCTAGTAGCAGCATGATGAGTGGATTTAGGTAAGACGATTCTAAGTGAAATAAGTCACACAGAAAAGGACACTTCTCATAAGGTGTCACTTATAGAGGGAATGTAAAAACCGTTACACTTGAACTGAATTACAAAACAGAACAGAGTCACACATGCAGAAAACACACTATGGCTGCTTAACGGGAAAGGTGAGGTGGGGTGATACATAAAACAAGAGTTTCAAATTAGCTCAGATACCGTTCCATAAACCCAATATGGAATAGACAAGACCTACTCCTTGCTCAGAGAACTGGACTCAACACGCCCGATTCACCGCACAAGAATATATCTGACTAGTAATAATCTTAAAACCTATGTATTGATATCTCTCTGTTAGTGTGTCAAGTGGGTGTAAAGCGGCCTAAACACAGCCGTGAAAAGCAGCTAAACCCCATTATAAAAATAAATTAGTTTTAAAAACCCATGAAACAAAGACAGGGAAAGAGAGAGAAATTCTTACACAATTCGTTCAGGGGCTGTGATGCAACCTGGATTGACCATATCTAGACCCACAGCTGGATGAGACATAAGGGTGGACACTCTTGGGGCTGAGAGGTGTGGTGAGGTTGGGTGAGCAAACGCAGACCCTTTAAAGTAATACTGCGTGCTACCCATCGCATGGGTCCCAAATCGCCAGGTTCAAGGGCATCTTCCTACATCGAAAACATGCATGAGAAACCCAGAAGATGGTACACCATGTGATGGGGAAAGGTTTCTAAAACGCACCTCATTTCTCATCTCCTTGTGCTCGGGTTCGCCATTCCAGCCACTTTACTAGCAATCTCCCTACTTGGAGCATCAGCACCTTTAACCTCCTGTTCCGTACAGGTTGCAATTTGTCCTGAGGATGAACGGGAAGACGGGGAACCAATGAGAGACTAGCTCTTGGTGTTGGGACAGGCACAGGTCACTCTATTTTCCCATCAGGAAGAAGAATTAACCACAGGCTCAGCCTGCCCCCCTGAACCAGAACAGGGCCTGAAGCCATCCTGCGCTTTTGCGGCCGGCTCCCAAAAAAGCGACTTGTAAAATGGAGCTTCAGGGCACTGCAATTCACAAACCTGCAGAGTTATAAATGATAACTCTCGTCCACAAATATATTGAGGGAAGGCAAAGAAGAGGATTTGAAATCAAGGCAGAATTGCAGAAACAGATTTCAGGAGGTAGATTCGAATCGCCTTTAAAGCACATGAAAAGCGGCAAAACGTTGACAATGATGCCCTTGGCCAAAAAGGGCGTATGCGTTTTTTCCTGAATATATTCAGGAAAAAACGCATACGCCCTTTTTGGCCAACCAAGCAACCTGGAAAGGCAAATCAGCGCTACAAAGAAGTCTCGCTTCCCATCGGTCAAAAGGGCCATGCTGAAAAAACTGTCAAAACCAGAAATGCAGGACAGGCCATGGAGAAATGGGAGCCTTGCTACACTGATGGGCGGGATGTAAATTGCCAACAGCCACTCTGGAGAAGTGTACGGTGTGTCCTGAAACATCTAAAAAACACAGCTTAGAGAGCATAGGGCACTTCCACGCATGGGGGGATAAAGTGGGAAAATTGAAAATCAGCAAGACACAAGCACCCCAAAGTTTAGGGCTGCTCTGTTGACAAGGACCTCCACTTCCTTCCACCTTAAATATCCCAGGAAAGCGAAAAATGGATAAAAAAGTTGTGGTCCTTATGTACAATGGAATATCACTCAGCCATGAAATCAATGTCATAAGGCTAGTAGCAGCATGATGAGTGGATTTAGGTAAGACGATTCTAAGTGAAATAAGTCACACAGAAAAGGACACTTCTCATAAGGTGTCACTTATAGAGGGAATGTAAAAACCGTTACACTTGAACTGAATTACAAAACAGAACAGAGTCACACATGCAGAAAACACACTATGGCTGCTTAACGGGAAAGGTGAGGTGGGGTGATACATAAAACAAGAGTTTCAAATTAGCTCAGATACCGTTCCATAAACCCAATATGGAATAGACAAGACCTACTCCTTGCTCAGAGAACTGGACTCAACACGCCCGATTCACCGCACAAGAATATATCTGACTAGTAATAATCTTAAAACCTATGTATTGATATCTCTCTGTTAGTGTGTCAAGTGGGTGTAAAGCGGCCTAAACACAGCCGTGAAAAGCAGCTAAACCCCATTATAAAAATAAATTACTTTTAAAAACCCATGAAACAAAGACAGGGAAAGAGAGAGAAATTCTTACACAATTCGTTCAGGGGCTGTGATGCAACCTGGATTGACCATATCTAGACCCACAGCTGGATGAGACATAAGGGTGGACACTCTTGGGGCTGAGAGGTTTGGTGAGGTTGGGTGAGCAAACGCAGACCCTTTAAAGTAATACTGCGTGCTACCCATCGCATGGGTCCCAAATCTCCAGGTTCAAGGGCATCTTCCTACATCGAAAACATGCATGAGAAACCCAGAAGATGGTACACCGTGTGATGGGGAAAGGTTTCTAAAACGCACCTCATTTCTCATCTCCTTGTGCTCGGGTTCGCCATTCCAGCCACTTTACTAGCAATCTCCCTACTTGGAGCATCAGCACCTTTAACCTCCTGTTCCGTACAGGTTGCAATTTGTCCTGAGGATGAACGGGAACACGGGGAACCAATGAGAGACTAGCTCTTGGTGTTGGGACAGGCACAGGCCACTCTATTTTCCCATCAGGAAGAAGAATTAACCACAGGCTCAGCCTGCCCCCCTGAACCAGAACAGGGCCTGAAGCCATCCGGCGCTTTTGCGGAGAGCTCCCAAAAAACCGACTTGTAAAATGGAGCTTCAGGGCACTGCAATTCACAAACCTGCAGAGTTATAAATGATAACTCTCGTCCACAAATATATTGAGGGAAGGCAAAGAAGAGGATTTGAAATCAAGGCAGAATTGCAGGAAACAGATTTCAGGAGGTAGATTCGAATCGCCTTTAAAGCACATGAAAAGCGGCAAAACGTTGACAATGATGCCCTTGGCCAAAAAGGGCGTATGCGTTTTTTCCTGAATATATTCAGGAAAAAACGCATACGCCCTTTTTGGCCAACCAAGCAACCTGGAAAGGCAAATCAGCGCTACAAAGAAGTCTCGCTTCCCATCGGTCAAAAGGGCCATGCTGAAAAAACTGTCAAAACCAGAAATGCAGGACAGGCCATGGAGAAATGGGAGCCTTGCTACACTGATGGGCGGGATGTAAATTGCCAACAGCCACTCTGGAGAAGTGTACGGTGTGTCCTGAAACATCTAAAAAACACAGCTTAGAGAGCATAGGGCACTTCCACGCATGGGGGGATAAAGTGGGAAAATTGAAAATCAGCAAGACACAAGCACCCCAAAGTTTAGGGCTGCTCTGTTGACAAGGACCTCCACTTCCTTCCACCTTAAATATCCCAGGAAAGCGAAAAATGGATAAAAAAGTTGTGGTCCTTATGTACAATGGAATATCACTCAGCCATGAAATCAATGTCATAAGGCTAGTAGCAGCATGATGAGTGGATTTAGGTAAGACGATTCTAAGTGAAATAAGTCACACAGAAAAGGACACTTCTCATAAGGTGTCACTTATAGAGGGAATGTAAAAACCGTTACACTTGAACTGAATTACAAAACAGAACAGAGTCACACATGCAGAAAACACACTATGGCTGCTTAACGGGAAAGGTGAGGTGGGGTGATACATAAAACAAGAGTTTCAAATTAGCTCAGATACCGTTCCATAAACCCAATATGGAATAGACAAGACCTACTCCTTGCTCAGAGAACTGGACTCAACACGCCCGATTCACCGCACAAGAATATATCTGACTAGTAATAATCTTAAAACCTATGTATTGATATCTCTCTGTTAGTGTGTCAAGTGGGTGTAAAGCGGCCTAAACACAGCCGTGAAAAGCAGCTAAACCCCATTATAAAAATAAATTACTTTTAAAAACCCATGAAACAAAGACAGGGAAAGAGAGAGAAATTCTTACACAATTCGTTCAGGGGCTGTGATGCAACCTGGATTGACCATATCTAGACCCACAGCTGGATGAGACATAAGGGTGGACACTCTTGGGGCTGAGAGGTTTGGTGAGGTTGGGTGAGCAAACGCAGACCCTTTAAAGTAATACTGCGTGCTACCCATCGCATGGATCCCAAATCTCCAGGTTCAAGGGCATCTTCCTACATCGAAAACATGCATGAGAAACCCAGACGATGGTACACCGTGTGATGGGGAAAGGTTTCTAAAACGCACCTCATTTCTCATCTCCTTGTGCTCGGGTTCGCCATTCCAGCCACTTTACTAGCAATCTCCCTACTTGGAGCATCAGCACCTTTAACCTCCTGTTCCGTACAGGTTGCAATTTGTCCTGAGGATGAACGGGAAGACGGGGAACCAATGAGAGACTAGCTCTTGGTGTTGGGACAGGCACAGGTCACTCTATTTTCCCATCAGGAAGAAGAATTAACCACAGGCTCAGCCTGCCCCCCTGAACCAGAACAGGGCCTGAAGCCATCCTGTGCTTTTGCGGCCGGCTCCCAAAAAAGCGACTTGTAAAATGGAGCTTCAGGGCACTGCAATTCACAAACCTGCAGAGTTATAAATGATAACTCTCGTCCACAAATATATTGAGGGAAGGCAAAGAAGAGGATTTGAAATCAAGGCAGAATTGCAGGAAACAGATTTCAGGAGGTAGATTCGAATCGCCTTTAAAGCACATGAAAAGCGGCAAAACGTTGACAATGATGCCCTTGGCCAAAAAGGGCTTATGCGTTTTTTCCTGAATATATTCAGGAAAAAACGCATACGCCCTTTTTGGCCAACCAAGCAACCTGGAAAGGCAAATCAGCGCTACAAAGAAGTCTCGCTTCCCATCGGTCAAAAGGGCCATGCTGAAAAAACTGTCAAAACCAGAAATGCAGGACAGGCCATGGAGAAATGGGAGCCTTGCTACACTGATGGGCGGGATGTAAATTGCCAACAGCCACTCTGGAGAAGTGTACGGTGTGTCCTGAAACATCTAAAAAACACAGCTTAGAGAGCATAGGGCACTTCCACGCATGGGGGGATAAAGTGGGAAAATTGAAAATCAGCAAGACACAAGCACCCCAAAGTTTAGGGCTGCTCTGTTGACAAGGACCTCCACTTCCTTCCACCTTAAATATCCCAGGAAAGCGAAAAATTGATAAAAAAGTTGTGGTCCTTATGTACAATGGAATATCATTCAGCCATGATATCAATGTCATAAGGCTAGTAGCAGCATGATGAGTGGATTTAGGTAAGACGATTCTAAGTGAAATAAGTCACACAGAAAAGGACACTTCTCATAAGGTGTCACTTATAGAGGGAATGTAAAAACCGTTACACTTGAACTGAATTACAAAACAGAACAGAGTCACACATGCAGAAAACACACTATGGCTGCTTAACGGGAAAGGTGAGGTGGGGTGATACATAAAACAAGAGTTTCAAATTAGCTCAGATACCGTTCCATAAACCCAATATGTAATAGACAAGACCTATCCTTGCTCAGAGAACTGGACTCAACACGCCCGATTCACCGCACAAGAATATATCTGACTAGTAATAATCTTAAAACCTATGTATTGATATCTCTCTGTTAGTGTGTCAAGTGGGTGTAAAGCGGCATAAACACAGCCGTGAAAAGCAGCTAAACCCCATTATAAAAATAAATTACTTTTAAAAACCCATGAAACAAAGACAGGGAAAGAGAGAGAAATTCTTACACAATTCGTTCAGGGGCTGTGATGCAACCTGGATTGACCATATCTAGACCCACAGCTGGATGAGACATAAGGGTGGACACTCTTGGGGCTGAGAGGTTTGGTGAGGTTGGGTGAGCAAACGCAGACCCTTTAAAGTAATACTGCGTGCTACCCATCGCATGGGTCCCAAATCTCCAGGTTCAAGGGCATCTTCCTACATCGAAAACATGCATGAGAAACCCAGAAGATGGTACACCGTGTGATGGGGAAAGGTTTCTAAAACGCACCTCATTTCTCATCTCCTTGTGCTCGGGTTCGCCATTCCAGCCACTTTACTAGCAATCTCCCTACTTGGAGCATCAGCACCTTTAACCTCCTGTTCCGTACAGGTTGCAATTTGTCCTGAGGATGAACGGGAAGACGGGGAACCAATGAGAGACTAGCTCTTGGTGTTGGGACAGGCACAGGCCACTCTATTTTCCCATCAGGAAGAAGAATTAACCACAGGCTCAGCCTGCCCCCCTGAACCAGAACAGGGCCTGAAGCCATCCTGCGCTTTTGCGGCCAGCTCCCAAAAAACCGACTTGTAAAATGGAGCTTCAGGGCACTGCAATTCACAAACCTGCAGAGTTATAAATGATAACTCTCGTCCACAAATATATTGAGGGAAGGCAAAGAAGAGGATTTGAAATCAAGGCAGAATTGCAGGAAACAGATTTCAGGAGGTAGATTCGAATCGCCTTTAAAGCACATGAAAAGCGGCAAAACGTTGACAATGATGCCCTTGGCCAAAAAGGGCGTATGCGTTTTTTCCTGAATATATTCAGGAAAAAACGCATACGCCCTTTTTGGCCAACCAAGCAACCTGGAAAGGCAAATCAGCGCTACAAAGAAGTCTCGCTTCCCATCGGTCAAAAGGGCCATGCTGAAAAAACTGTCAAAACCAGAAATGCAGGACAGGCCATGGAGAAATGGGAGCCTTGCTACACTGATGGGCGGGATGTAAATTGCCAACAGCCACTCTGGAGAAGTGTACGGTGTGTCCTGAAACATCTAAAAAACACAGCTTAGAGAGCATAGGGCACTTCCACGCATGGGGGGATAAAGTGGGAAAATTGAAAATCAGCAAGACACAAGCACCCCAAAGTTTAGGGCTGCTCTGTTGACAAGGACCTCCACTTCCTTCCACCTTAAATATCCCAGGAAAGCGAAAAATGGATAAAAAAGTTGTGGTCCTTATGTACAATGGAATATCACTCAGCCATGAAATCAATGTCATAAGGCTAGTAGCAGCATGATGAGTGGATTTAGGTAAGACGATTCTAAGTGAAATAAGTCACACAGAAAAGGACACTTCTCATAAGGTGTCACTTATAGAGGGAATGTAAAAACCGTTACACTTGAACTGAATTACAAAACAGAACAGAGTCACACATGCAGAAACCACACTATGGCTGCTTAACGGGAAAGGTGAGGTGGGGTGATACATAAAACAAGAGTTTCAAATTAGCTCAGATACCGTTCCATAAACCGAATATGGAATAGACAAGACCTACTCCTTGCTCAGAGAACTGGACTCAACACGCCCGATTCACCGCACAAGAATATATCTGACTAGTAATAATCTTAAAACCTATGTATTGATATCTCTCTGTTAGTGTGTCAAGTGGGTGTAAAGCGGCATAAACACAGCCGTGAAAAGCAGCTAAACCCCATTATAAAAATAAATTACTTTTAAAAACCCATGAAACAAAGACAGGGAAAGAGAGAGAAATTCTTACACAATTCGTTCAGGGGCTGTGATGCAACCTGGATTGACCATATCTAGACCCACAGCTGGATGAGACATAAGGGTGGACACTCTTGGGGCTGAGAGGTCTGGTGAGGTTGGGTGAGCAAACGTAGACCCTTTAAAGTAATACTGCGTGCTACCCATCGCATGGGTCCCAAATCTCCAGGTTCAAGGGCATCTTCCTACATCGAAAACATGCATGAGAAACCCAGAAGATGGTACACCGTGTGATGGGGAAAGGTTTCTAAAACGCACCTCATTTCTCATCTCCTTGTGCTCGGGTTCGCCATTCCAGCCACTTTACTAGCAATCTCCCTACTTGGAGCATCAGCACCTTTAACCTCCTGTTCCGTACAGGTTGCAATTTGTCCTGAGGATGAACGGGAAGACGGGGAACCAATGAGAGACTAGCTCTTGGTGTTGGGACAGGCACAGGCCACTCTATTTTCCCATCAGGAAGAAGAATTAACCACAGGCTCAGCCTGCCCCCCTGAACCAGAACAGGGCCTGAAGCCATCCGGCGCTTTTGCGGAGAGCTCCCAAAAAACCGACTTGTAAAATGGAGCTTCAGGGCACTGCAATTCACAAACCTGCAGAGTTATAAATGATAACTCTCGTCCACAAATATATTGAGGGAAGGCAAAGAAGAGGATTTGAAATGAAGGCAGAATTGCAGGAAACAGATTTCAGGAGGTAGATTCGAATCGCCTTTAAAGCACATGAAAAGCGGCAAAACGTTGACAATGATGCCCTTGGCCAAAAAGGGCGTATGCGTTTTTTCCTGAATATATTCAGGAAAAAACGCATACGCCCTTTTTGGCCAACCAAGCAACCTGGAAAGGCAAATCAGCGCTACAAAGAAGTCTCGCTTCCCATCGGTCAAAAGGGCCATGCTGAAAAAAGTGTCAAAACCAGAAATGCAGGACAGGCCATGGAGAAATGGGAGCCTTGCTACACTGATGGGCGGGACGTAAATTGCCAACAGCCACTCTGGAGAAGTGTACGGTGTGTCCTGAAACATCTAAAAAACACAGCTTAGAGAGCATAGGGCACTTCCACGCATGGGGGGATAAAGTGGGAAAATTGAAAATCAGCAAGACACAAGCACCCCAAAGTTTAGGGCTGCTCTGTTGACAAGGACCTCCACTTCCTTCCACCTTAAATATCCCAGGAAAGCGAAAAATGGATAAAAAAGTTGTGGTCCTTATGTACAATGGAATATCACTCAGCCATGAAATCAATGTCATAAGGCTAGTAGCAGCATGATGAGTGGATTTAGGTAAGACGATTCTAAGTGAAATAAGTCACACAGAAAAGGACACTTCTCATAAGGTGTCACTTATAGAGGGAATGTAAAAACCGTTACACTTGAACTGAATTACAAAACAGAACAGAGTCACACATGCAGAAAACACACTATGGCTGCTTAACGGGAAAGGTGAGGTGGGGTGATACATAAAACAAGAGTTTCAAATTAGCTCAGATACCGTTCCATAAACCCAATATGGAATAGACAAGACCTACTTCTTGCTCAGAGAACTGGACTCAACACGCCCGATTCACCGCACAAGAATATATCTGACTAGTAATAATCTTAAAACCTATGTATTGATATCTCTCTGTTAGTGTGTCAAGTGGGTGTAAAGCGGGCTAAACACAGCCGTGAAAAGCAGTTAAACCCCATTATAAAAATAAATTACTTTTAAAAACCCATGAAACAAAGACAGGGAAAGAGAGAGAAATTCTTACACAATTCGTTCAGGGGCTGTGATGCAACCTGGATTGACCATATCTAGACCCACAGCTGGATGAGACATAAGGGTGGACACTCTTGGGGCTGAGAGGTGTGGTGAGGTTGGGTGAGCAAACGCAGACCCTTTAAAGTAATACTGCGTGCTACCCATCGCATGGGTCCCAAATCGCCAGGTTCAAGGGCATCTTCCTACATCGAAAACATGCATGAGAAACCCAGAAGATGGTACACCGTGTGATGGGGAAAGGTTTCTAAAACGCACCTCATTTCTCATCTCCTTGTGGTCGGGTTCGCCATTCCAGCCACTTTACTAGCAATCTCCCTACTTGGAGCATCAGCACCTTTAACCTCCTGTTCCGTACAGGTTGCAATTTGTCCTGAGGATGAACGGGAAGACGGGGAACCAATGAGAGACTAGCTCTTGGTGTTGGGACAGGCACAGGTCACTCTATTTTCCCATCAGGAAGAAGAATTAACCACAGGCTCAGCCTGCCCCCCTGAACCAGAACAGGGCCTGAAGCCATCCTGCGCTTTTGCGGCCGGCTCCCAAAAAAGCGGCTTGTAAAATGGAGCTTCAGGGCACTGCAATTCACAAACCTGCAGAGTTATAAATGATAACTCTCGTCCACAAATATATTGAGGGAAGGCAAAGAAGAGGATTTGAAATCAAGGCAGAATTGCAGGAAACAGATTTCAGAAGGTAGATTCGAATCGCCTTTAAAGCACATGAAAAGCGGCAAAACGTTGACAATGATGCCCTTGGCCAAAAAGGGCGTATGCGTTTTTTCCTGAATATATTCAGGAAAAAACGCATACGCCCTTTTTGGCCAACCAAGCAACCTGGAAAGGCAAATCAGCGCTACAAAGAAGTCTCGCTTCCCATCGGTCAAAAGGGCCATGCTGAAAAAAGTGTCAAAACCAGAAATGCAGGACAGGCCATGGAGAAATGGGAGCCTTGCTACACTGATGGGCGGGATGTAAATTGCCAACAGCCACTCTGGAGAAGTGTACGGTGTGTCCTGAAACATCTAAAAAACACAGCTTAGAGAGCATAGGGCACTTCCACGCATGGGGGGATAAAGTGGGAAAATTGAAAATCAGCAAGACACAAGCACCCCAAAGTTTAGGGCTGCTCTGTTGACAAGGACCTCCACTTCCTTCCACCTTAAATATCCCAGGAAAGCGAAAAATGGATAAAAAAGTTGTGGTCCTTATGTACAATGGAATATCACTCAGCCATGAAATCAATGTCATAAGGCTAGTAGCAGCATGATGAGTGGATTTAGGTAAGACGATTCTAAGTGAAATAAGTCACACAGAAAAGGACACTTCTCATAAGGTGTCACTTATAGAGGGAATGTAAAAACCGTTACACTTGAACTGAATTACAAAACAGAACAGAGTCACACATGCAGAAAACACACTATGGCTGCTTAACGGGAAAGGTGAGGTGGGGTGATACATAAAACAAGAGTTTCAAATTAGCTCAGATACCGTTCCATAAACCCAATATGGAATAGACAAGACCTACTCCTTGCTCAGAGAACTGGACTCAACACGCCCGATTCACCGCACAAGAATATATCTGACTAGTAATAATCTTAAAACCTATGTATTGATATCTCTCTGTTAGTGTGTCAAGTGGGTGTAAAGCGGCATAAACACAGCCGTGAAAAGCAGTTAAACCCCATTATAAAAATAAATTACTTTTAAAAACCCATGAAACAAAGACAGGGAAAGAGAGAGAAATTCTTACACAATTCGTTCAGGGGCTGTGATGCAACCTGGATTGACCATATCTAGACCCACAGCTGGATGAGACATAAGGGTGGACACTCTTGGGGCTGAGAGGTGTGGTGAGGTTGGGTGAGCAAACGCAGACCCTTTAAAGTAATACTGCGTGCTACCCATCGCATGGGTCCCAAATCGCCAGGTTCAAGGGCATCTTCCTACATCGAAAACATGCATGAGAAACCCAGAAGATGGTACACCGTGTGATGGGGAAAGGTTTCTAAAACGCACCTCATTTCTCATCTCCTTGTGGTCGGGTTCGCCATTCCAGCCACTTTACTAGCAATCTCCCTACTTGGAGCATCAGCACCTTTAACCTCCTGTTCCGTACAGGTTGCAATTTGTCCTGAGGATGAACGGGAAGACGGGGAACCAATGAGAGACTAGCTCTTGGTGTTGGGACAGGCACAGGTCACTCTATTTTCCCATCAGGAAGAAGAATTAACCACAGGCTCAGCCTGCCCCCCTGAACCAGAACAGGGCCTGAAGCCATCCTGCGCTTTTGCGGCCGGCTCCCAAAAAAGCGGCTTGTAAAATGGAGCTTCAGGGCACTGCAATTCACAAACCTGCAGAGTTATAAATGATAACTCTCGTCCACAAATATATTGAGGGAAGGCAAAGAAGAGGATTTGAAATCAAGGCAGAATTGCAGGAAACAGATTTCAGGAGGTAGATTCGAATCGCCTTTAAAGCACATGAAAAGCGGCAAAACGTTGACAATGATGCCCTTGGCCAAAAAGGGCGTATGCGTTTTTTCCTGAATATATTCAGGAAAAAACGCATACGCCCTTTTTGGCCAACCAAGCAACCTGGAAAGGCAAATCAGCGCTACAAAGAAGTCTCGCTTCCCATCGGTCAAAAGGGCCATGCTGAAAAAAGTATCAAAACCAGAAATGCAGGACAGGCCATGGAGAAATGGGAGCCTTGCTACACTGATGGGCGGGATGTAAATTGCCAACAGCCACTCTGGAGAAGTGTACGGTGTGTCCTGAAACATCTAAAAAACACAGCTTAGAGAGCAAAGGGCACTTCCACGCATGGGGGGATAAAGTGGGAAAATTGAAAATCAGCAAGACACAAGCACCCCAAAGTTTAGGGCTGCTCTGTTGACAAGGACCTCCACTTCCTTCCACCTTAAATATCCCAGGAAAGCGAAAAATGGATAAAAAAGTTGTGGTCCTTATGTAAAATGGAATATCACTCAGCCATGAAATCAATGTCATAAGGCTAGTAGCAGCATGATGAGTGGATTTAGGTAAGACGATTCTAAGTGAAATAAGTCACACAGAAAAGGACACTTCTCATAAGGTGTCACTTATAGAGGGAATGTAAAAACCGTTACACTTGAACTGAATTACAAAACAGAACAGAGTCACACATGCAGAAAACACACTATGGCTGCTTAACGGGAAAGGTGAGGTGGGGTGATACATAAAACAAGAGTTTCAAATTAGCTCAGATACCGTTCCATAAACCCAATATGGAATAGACAAGACCTACTCCTTGCTCAGAGAACTGGACTCAACACGCCCGATTCACCGCACAAGAATATATCTGACTAGAAATAATCTTAAAACCTATGTATTGATATCTCTCTGTTAGTGTGTCAAGTGGGTGTAAAGCGGCCTAAACACAGCCGTGAAAAGCAGCTAAACCCCATTATAAAAATAAATTACTTTTAAAAACCCATGAAACAAAGACAGGGAAAGAGAGAGAAATTCTTACACAATTCGTTCAGGGGCTGTGATGCAACCTGGATTGACCATATCTAGACCCACAGCTGGATGAGACATAAGGGTGGACACTCTTGGGGCTGAGAGGTCTGGTGAGGTTGGGTGAGCAAACGCAGACCCTTTAAAGTAATACTGCGTGCTACCCATCGCATGGGTCCCAAATCTCCAGGTTCAAGGGCATCTTCCTACATCGAAAACATGCATGAGAAACCCAGAAGATGGTACACCGTGTGATGGGGAAAGGTTTCTAAAACGCACCTCATTTCTCATCTCCTTGTGCTCGGTTTCGCCATTCCAGCCACTTTACTAGCAATCTCCCTACTTGGAGCATCAGCACCTTTAACCTCCTGTTCCGTACAGGTTGCAATTTGTCCTGAGGATGAACGGGAAGACGGGGAACCAATGAGAGACTAGCTCTTGGTGTTGGGACAGGCACAGGTCACTCTATTTTCCCATCAGGAAGAAGAATTAACCACAGGCTCAGCCTGCCCCCCGGAACCAGAACAGGGCCTGAAGCCATCCGGCGCTTTTGCGGCCGGCTCCCAAAAAACCGACTTGTAAAATGGAGCTTCAGGGCACTGCAATTCACAAACCTGCAGAGTTATAAATGATAACTCTCGTCCACAAATATATTGAGGGAAGGCAAAGAAGAGGATTTGAAATCAAGGCAGAATTGCAGGAAACAGATTTCAGGAGGTAGATTCGAATCGCCTTTAAAGCACATGAAAAGCGGCAAAACGTTGACAATGATGCCCTTGGCCAAAAAGGGCGTATGCGTTTTTTCCTGAATATATTCAGGAAAAAACGCATACGCCCTTTTTGGCCAACCAAGCAACCTGGAAAGGCAAATCAGCGCTACAAAGAAGTCTCGCTTCCCATCGGTCAAAAGGGCCATGCTGAAAAAAGTGTCAAAACCAGAAATGCAGGACAGGCCATGGAGAAATGGGAGCCTTGCTACACTGATGGGCGGGATGTAAATTGCCAACAGCCACTCTGGAGAAGTGTACGGTGTGTCCTGAAACATCTAAAAAACACAGCTTAGAGAGCATAGGGCACTTCCACGCATGGGGGGATAAAGTGGGAAAATTGAAAATCAGCAAGACACAAGCACCCCAAAGTTTAGGGCTGCTCTGTTGACAAGGACCTCCACTTCCTTCCACCTTAAATATCCCAGGAAAGCGAAAAATGGATAAAAAAGTTGTGGTCCTTATGTACAATGGAATATCACTCAGCCATGAAATCAATGTCATAAGGCTAGTAGCAGCATGATGAGTGGATTTAGGTAAGACGATTCTAAGTGAAATAAGTCACACAGAAAAGGACACTTCTCATAAGGTGTCACTTATAGAGGGAATGTAAAAACCGTTACACTTGAACTGAATTACAAAACAGAACAGAGTCACACATGCAGAAAACACACTATGGCTGCTTAACGGGAAAGGTGAGGTGGGGTGATACATAAAACAAGAGTTTCAAATTAGCTCAGATACCGTTCCATAAACCCAATATGGAATAGACAAGACCTACTCCTTGCTCAGAGAACTGGACTCAACACGCCCGATTCACCGCACAAGAATATATCTGACTAGTAATAATCTTAAAACCTATGTATTGATATCTCTCTGTTAGTGTGTCAAGTGGGTGTAAAGCGGCCTAAACACAGCCGTGAAAAGCAGCTAAACCCCATTATAAAAATAAATTACTTTTAAAAACCCATGAAACAAAGACAGGGAAAGAGAGAGAAATTCTTACACAATTCGTTCAGGGGCTGTGATGCAACCTGGATTGACCATATCTAGACCCACAGCTGGATGAGACATAAGGGTGGACACTCTTGGGGCTGAGAGGTTTGGTGAGGTTGGGTGAGCAAACGCAGACCCTTTAAAGTAATACTGCGTGCTACCCATCGCATGGGTCCCAAATCTCCAGGTTCAAGGGCATCTTCCTACATCGAAAACATGCATGAGAAACCCAGAAGATGGTACACCGTGTGATGGGGAAAGGTTTCTAAAACGCACCTCATTTCTCATCTCCTTGTGCTCGGGTTCGCCATTCCAGCCACTTTACTAGCAATCTCCCTACTTGGAGCATCAGCACCTTTAACCTCCTGTTCCGTACAGGTTGCAATTTGTCCTGAGGATGAACGGGAACACGGGGAACCAATGAGAGACTAGCTCTTGGTGTTGGGACAGGCACAGGCCACTCTATTTTCCCATCAGGAAGAAGAATTAACCACAGGCTCAGCCTGCCCCGCTGAACCAGAACAGGGCCTGAAGCCATCCGGCGCTTTTGCGGAGAGCTCCCAAAAAACCGACTTGTAAAATGGAGCTTCAGGGCACTGCAATTCACAAACCTGCAGAGTTATAAATGATAACTCTCGTCCACAAATATATTGAGGGAAGGCAAAGAAGAGGATTTGAAATCAAGGCAGAATTGCAGGAAACAGATTTCAGGAGGTAGATTCGAATCGCCTTTAAAGCACATGAAAAGCGGCAAAACGTTGACAATGATGCCCTTGGCCAAAAAGGGCGTATGCGTTTTTTCCTGAATATATTCAGGAAAAAACGCATACGCCCTTTTTGGCCAACCAAGCAACCTGGAAAGGCAAATCAGCGCTACAAAGAAGTCTCGCTTCCCATCGGTCAAAAGGGCCATGCTGAAAAAACTGTCAAAACCAGAAATGCAGGACAGGCCATGGAGAAATGGGAGCCTTGCTACACTGATGGGCGGGATGTAAATTGCCAACAGCCACTCTGGAGAAGTGTACGGTGTGTCCTGAAACATCTAAAAAACACAGCTTAGAGAGCATAGGGCACTTCCACGCATGGGGGGATAAAGTGGGAAAATTGAAAATCAGCAAGACACAAGCACCCCAAAGTTTAGGGCTGCTCTGTTGACAAGGACCTCCACTTCCTTCCACCTTAAATATCCCAGGAAAGCGAAAAATTGATAAAAAAGTTGTGGTCCTTATGTACAATGGAATATCATTCAGCCATGATATCAATGTCATAAGGCTAGTAGCAGCATGATGAGTGGATTTAGGTAAGACGATTCTAAGTGAAATAAGTCACACAGAAAAGGACACTTCTCATAAGGTGTCACTTATAGAGGGAATGTAAAAACCGTTACACTTGAACTGAATTACAAAACAGAACAGAGTCACACATGCAGAAAACACACTATGGCTGCTTAACGGGAAAGGTGAGGTGGGGTGATACATAAAACAAGAGTTTCAAATTAGCTCAGATACCGTTCCATAAACCCAATATGTAATAGACAAGACCTATCCTTGCTCAGAGAACTGGACTCAACACGCCCGATTCACCGCACAAGAATATATCTGACTAGTAATAATCTTAAAACCTATGTATTGATATCTCTCTGTTAGTGTGTCAAGTGGGTGTAAAGCGGCATAAACACAGCCGTGAAAAGCAGCTAAACCCCATTATAAAAATAAATTACTTTTAAAAACCCATGAAACAAAGACAGGGAAAGAGAGAGAAATTCTTACACAATTCGTTCAGGGGCTGTGATGCAACCTGGATTGACCATATCTAGACCCACAGCTGGATGAGACATAAGGGTGGACACTCTTGGGGCTGAGAGGTTTGGTGAGGTTGGGTGAGCAAACGCAGACCCTTTAAAGTAATACTGCGTGCTACCCATCGCATGGGTCCCAAATCTCCAGGTTCAAGGGCATCTTCCTACATCGAAAACATGCATGAGAAACCCAGAAGATGGTACACCGTGTGATGGGGAAAGGTTTCTAAAACGCACCTCATTTCTCATCTCCTTGTGCTCGGGTTCGCCATTCCAGCCACTTTACTAGCAATCTCCCTACTTGGAGCATCAGCACCTTTAACCTCCTGTTCCGTACAGGTTGCAATTTGTCCTGAGGATGAACGGGAAGACGGGGAACCAATGAGAGACTAGCTCTTGGTGTTGGGACAGGCACAGGTCACTCTATTTTCCCATCAGGAAGAAGAATTAACCACAGGCTCAGCCTGCCCCCCTGAACCAGAACAGGGCCTGAAGCCATCCTGCGCTTTTGCGGCCGGCTCCCAAAAAAGCGACTTGTAAAATGGAGCTTCAGGGCACTGCAATTCACAAACCTGCAGAGTTATAAATGATAACTCTCGTCCACAAATATATTGAGGGAAGGCAAAGAAGAGGATTTGAAATCAAGGCAGAATTGCAGAAACAGATTTCAGGAGGTAGATTCGAATCGCCTTTAAAGCACATGAAAAGCGGCAAAACGTTGACAATGATGCCCTTGGCCAAAAAGGGCGTATGCGTTTTTTCCTGAATATATTCAGGAAAAAACGCATACGCCCTTTTTGGCCAACCAAGCAACCTGGAAAGGCAAATCAGCGCTACAAAGAAGTCTCGCTTCCCATCGGTCAAAAGGGCCATGCTGAAAAAACTGTCAAAACCAGAAATGCAGGACAGGCCATGGAGAAATGGGAGCCTTGCTACACTGATGGGCGGGATGTAAATTGCCAACAGCCACTCTGGAGAAGTGTACGGTGTGTCCTGAAACATCTAAAAAACACAGCTTAGAGAGCATAGGGCACTTCCACGCATGGGGGGATAAAGTGGGAAAATTGAAAATCAGCAAGACACAAGCACCCCAAAGTTTAGGGCTGCTCTGTTGACAAGGACCTCCACTTCCTTCCACCTTAAATATCCCAGGAAAGCGAAAAATGGATAAAAAAGTTGTGGTCCTTATGTACAATGGAATATCACTCAGCCATGAAATCAATGTCATAAGGCTAGTAGCAGCATGATGAGTGGATTTAGGTAAGACGATTCTAAGTGAAATAAGTCACACAGAAAAGGACACTTCTCATAAGGTGTCACTTATAGAGGGAATGTAAAAACCGTTACACTTGAACTGAATTACAAAACAGAACAGAGTCACACATGCAGAAAACACACTATGGCTGCTTAACGGGAAAGGTGAGGTGGGGTGATACATAAAACAAGAGTTTCAAATTAGCTCAGATACCGTTCCATAAACCCAATATGGAATAGACAAGACCTACTCCTTGCTCAGAGAACTGGACTCAACACGCCCGATTCACCGCACAAGAATATATCTGACTAGTAATAATCTTAAAACCTATGTATTGATATCTCTCTGTTAGTGTGTCAAGTGGGTGTAAAGCGGCCTAAACACAGCCGTGAAAAGCAGTTAAACCCCATTATAAAAATAAATTACTTTTAAAAACCCATGAAACAAAGACAGGGAAAGAGAGAGAAATTCTTACACAATTCGTTCAGGGGCTGTGATGCAACCTGGATTGACCATATCTAGACCCACAGCTGGATGAGACATAAGGGTGGACACTCTTGGGGCTGAGAGGTTTGGTGAGGTTGGGTGAGCAAACGCAGACCCTTTAAAGTAATACTGCGTGCTACCCATCGCATGGATCCCAAATCTCCAGGTTCAAGGGCATCTTCCTACATCGAAAACATGCATGAGAAACCCAGACGATGGTACACCGTGTGATGGGGAAAGGTTTCTAAAACGCACCTCATTTCTCATCTCCTTGTGCTCGGGTTCGCCATTCCAGCCACTTTACTAGCAATCTCCCTACTTGGAGCATCAGCACCTTTAACCTCCTGTTCCGTACAGGTTGCAATTTGTCCTGAGGATGAACGGGAAGACGGGGAACCAATGAGAGACTAGCTCTTGGTGTTGGGACAGGCACAGGTCACTCTATTTTCCCATCAGGAAGAAGAATTAACCACAGGCTCAGCCTGCCCCCCTGAACCAGAACAGGGCCTGAAGCCATCCTGTGCTTTTGCGGCCGGCTCCCAAAAAAGCGACTTGTAAAATGGAGCTTCAGGGCACTGCAATTCACAAACCTGCAGAGTTATAAATGATAACTCTCGTCCACAAATATATTGAGGGAAGGCAAAGAAGAGGATTTGAAATCAAGGCAGAATTGCAGGAAACAGATTTCAGGAGGTAGATTCGAATCGCCTTTAAAGCACATGAAAAGCGGCAAAACGTTGACAATGATGCCCTTGGCCAAAAAGGGCTTATGCGTTTTTTCCTGAATATATTCAGGAAAAAACGCATACGCCCTTTTTGGCCAACCAAGCAACCTGGAAAGGCAAATCAGCGCTACAAAGAAGTCTCGCTTCCCATCGGTCAAAAGGGCCATGCTGAAAAAACTGTCAAAACCAGAAATGCAGGACAGGCCATGGAGAAATGGGAGCCTTGCTACACTGATGGGCGGGATGTAAATTGCCAACAGCCACTCTGGAGAAGTGTACGGTGTGTCCTGAAACATCTAAAAAACACAGCTTAGAGAGCATAGGGCACTTCCACGCATGGGGGGATAAAGTGGGAAAATTGAAAATCAGCAAGACACAAGCACCCCAAAGTTTAGGGCTGCTCTGTTGACAAGGACCTCCACTTCCTTCCACCTTAAATATCCCAGGAAAGCGAAAAATTGATAAAAAAGTTGTGGTCCTTATGTACAATGGAATATCATTCAGCCATGATATCAATGTCATAAGGCTAGTAGCAGCATGATGAGTGGATTTAGGTAAGACGATTCTAAGTGAAATAAGTCACACAGAAAAGGACACTTCTCATAAGGTGTCACTTATAGAGGGAATGTAAAAACCGTTACACTTGAACTGAATTACAAAACAGAACAGAGTCACACATGCAGAAAACACACTATGGCTGCTTAACGGGAAAGGTGAGGTGGGGTGATACATAAAACAAGAGTTTCAAATTAGCTCAGATACCGTTCCATAAACCCAATATGTAATAGACAAGACCTATCCTTGCTCAGAGAACTGGACTCAACACGCCCGATTCACCGCACAAGAATATATCTGACTAGTAATAATCTTAAAACCTATGTATTGATATCTCTCTGTTAGTGTGTCAAGTGGGTGTAAAGCGGCATAAACACAGCCGTGAAAAGCAGCTAAACCCCATTATAAAAATAAATTACTTTTAAAAACCCATGAAACAAAGACAGGGAAAGAGAGAGAAATTCTTACACAATTCGTTCAGGGGCTGTGATGCAACCTGGATTGACCATATCTAGACCCACAGCTGGATGAGACATAAGGGTGGACACTCTTGGGGCTGAGAGGTTTGGTGAGGTTGGGTGAGCAAACGCAGACCCTTTAAAGTAATACTGCGTGCTACCCATCGCATGGGTCCCAAATCTCCAGGTTCAAGGGCATCTTCCTACATCGAAAACATGCATGAGAAACCCAGAAGATGGTACACCGTGTGATGGGGAAAGGTTTCTAAAACGCACCTCATTTCTCATCTCCTTGTGCTCGGGTTCGCCATTCCAGCCACTTTACTAGCAATCTCCCTACTTGGAGCATCAGCACCTTTAACCTCCTGTTCCGTACAGGTTGCAATTTGTCCTGAGGATGAACGGGAAGACGGGGAACCAATGAGAGACTAGCTCTTGGTGTTGGGACAGGCACAGGCCACTCTATTTTCCCATCAGGAAGAAGAATTAACCACAGGCTCAGCCTGCCCCCCTGAACCAGAACAGGGCCTGAAGCCATCCTGCGCTTTTGCGGCCAGCTCCCAAAAAACCGACTTGTAAAATGGAGCTTCAGGGCACTGCAATTCACAAACCTGCAGAGTTATAAATGATAACTCTCGTCCACAAATATATTGAGGGAAGGCAAAGAAGAGGATTTGAAATCAAGGCAGAATTGCAGGAAACAGATTTCAGGAGGTAGATTCGAATCGCCTTTAAAGCACATGAAAAGCGGCAAAACGTTGACAATGATGCCCTTGGCCAAAAAGGGCGTATGCGTTTTTTCCTGAATATATTCAGGAAAAAACGCATACGCCCTTTTTGGCCAACCAAGCAACCTGGAAAGGCAAATCAGCGCTACAAAGAAGTCTCGCTTCCCATCGGTCAAAAGGGCCATGCTGAAAAAACTGTCAAAACCAGAAATGCAGGACAGGCCATGGAGAAATGGGAGCCTTGCTACACTGATGGGCGGGATGTAAATTGCCAACAGCCACTCTGGAGAAGTGTACGGTGTGTCCTGAAACATCTAAAAAACACAGCTTAGAGAGCATAGGGCACTTCCACGCATGGGGGGATAAAGTGGGAAAATTGAAAATCAGCAAGACACAAGCACCCCAAAGTTTAGGGCTGCTCTGTTGACAAGGACCTCCACTTCCTTCCACCTTAAATATCCCAGGAAAGCGAAAAATGGATAAAAAAGTTGTGGTCCTTATGTACAATGGAATATCACTCAGCCATGAAATCAATGTCATAAGGCTAGTAGCAGCATGATGAGTGGATTTAGGTAAGACGATTCTAAGTGAAATAAGTCACACAGAAAAGGACACTTCTCATAAGGTGTCACTTATAGAGGGAATGTAAAAACCGTTACACTTGAACTGAATTACAAAACAGAACAGAGTCACACATGCAGAAACCACACTATGGCTGCTTAACGGGAAAGGTGAGGTGGGGTGATACATAAAACAAGAGTTTCAAATTAGCTCAGATACCGTTCCATAAACCCAATATGGAATAGACAAGACCTACTCCTTGCTCAGAGAACTGGACTCAACACGCCCGATTCACCGCACAAGAATATATCTGACTAGTAATAATCTTAAAACCTATGTATTGATATCTCTCTGTTAGTGTGTCAAGTGGGTGTAAAGCGGCATAAACACAGCCGTGAAAAGCAGTTAAACCCCATTATAAAAATAAATTAGTTTTAAAAACCCATGAAACAAAGACAGGGAAAGAGAGAGAAATTCTTACACAATTCGTTCAGGGGCTGTGATGCAACCTGGATTGACCATATCTAGACCCACAGCTGGATGAGACATAAGGGTGGACACTCTTGGGGCTGAGAGGTGTGGTGAGGTTGGGTGAGCAAACGCAGACCCTTTAAAGTAATACTGCGTGCTACCCATCGCATGGGTCCCAAATCGCCAGGTTCAAGGGCATCTTCCTACATCGAAAACATGCATGAGAAACCCAGAAGATGGTACACCGTGTGATGGGGAAAGGTTTCTAAAACGCACCTCATTTCTCATCTCCTTGTGCTCGGGTTCGCCATTCCAGCCACTTTACTAGCAATCTCCCTACTTGGAGCATCAGCACCTTTAACCTCCTGTTCCGTACAGGTTGCAATTTGTCCTGAGGATGAACGGGAAGACGGGGAACCAATGAGAGACTAGCTCTTGGTGTTGGGACAGGCACAGGTCACTCTATTTTTCCATCAGGAAGAAGAATTAACCACAGGCTCAGCCTGCCCCCCTGAACCAGAACAGGGCCTGAAGCCATCCGGCGCTTTTGCGGAGAGCTCCCAAAAAACCGACTTGTAAAATGGAGCTTCAGGGCACTGCAATTCACAAACCTGCAGAGTTATAAATGATAACTCTCGTCCACAAATATATTGAGGGAAGGCAAAGAAGAGGATTTGAAATGAAGGCAGAATTGCAGGAAACAGATTTCAGGAGCTAGATTCGAATCGCCTTTAAAGCACATGAAAAGCGGCAAAACGTTGACAATGATGCCCTTGGCCAAAAAGGGCGTATGCGTTTTTTCCTGAATATATTCAGGAAAAAACGCATACGCCCTTTTTGGCCAACCAAGCAACCTGGAAAGGCAAATCAGCGCTACAAAGAAGTCTCGCTTCCCATCGGTCAAAAGGGCCATGCTGAAAAAAGTGTCAAAACCAGAAATGCAGGACAGGCCATGGAGAAATGGGAGCCTTGCTACACTGATGGGCGGGACGTAAATTGCCAACAGCCACTCTGGAGAAGTGTACGGTGTGTCCTGAAACATCTAAAAAACACAGCTTAGAGAGCATAGGGCACTTCCACGCATGGGGGGATAAAGTGGGAAAATTGAAAATCAGCAAGACACAAGCACCCCAAAGTTTAGGGCTGCTCTGTTGACAAGGACCTCCACTTCCTTCCACCTTAAATATCCCAGGAAAGCGAAAAATGGATAAAAAAGTTGTGGTCCTTATGTACAATGGAATATCACTCAGCCATGAAATCAATGTCATAAGGCTAGTAGCAGCATGATGAGTGGATTTAGGTAAGACGATTCTAAGTGAAATAAGTCACACAGAAAAGGACACTTCTCATAAGGTGTCACTTATAGAGGGAATGTAAAAACCGTTACACTTGAACTGAATTACAAAACAGAACAGAGTCACACATGCAGAAAACACACTATGGCTGCTTAACGGGAAAGGTGAGGTGGGGTGATACATAAAACAAGAGTTTCAAATTAGCTCAGATACCGTTCCATAAACCCAATATGGAATAGACAAGACCTACTCCTTGCTCAGAGAACTGGACTCAACACGCCCGATTCACCGCACAAGAATATATCTGACTAGTAATAATCTTAAAACCTATGTATTGATATCTCTCTGTTAGTGTGTCAAGTGGGTGTAAAGCGGCCTAAACACAGCCGTGAAAAGCAGTTAAACCCCATTATAAAAATAAATTACTTTTAAAAACCCATGAAACAAAGACAGGGAAAGAGAGAGAAATTCTTACACAATTCGTTCAGGGGCTGTGATGCAACCTGGATTGACCATATCTAGACCCACAGCTGGATGAGACATAAGGGTGGACACTCTTGGGGCTGAGAGGTGTGGTGAGGTTGGGTGAGCAAACGCAGACCCTTTAAAGTAATACTGCGTGCTACCCATCGCATGGGTCCCAAATCGCCAGGTTCAAGGGCATCTTCCTACATCGAAAACATGCATGAGAAACCCAGAAGATGGTACACCGTGTGATGGGGAAAGGTTTCTAAAACGCACCTCATTTCTCATCTCCTTGTGGTCGGGTTCGCCATTCCAGCCACTTTACTAGCAATCTCCCTACTTGGAGCATCAGCACCTTTAACCTCCTGTTCCGTACAGGTTGCAATTTGTCCTGAGGATGAACGGGAAGACGGGGAACCAATGAGAGACTAGCTCTTGGTGTTGGGACAGGCACAGGTCACTCTATTTTCCCATCAGGAAGAAGAATTAACCACAGGCTCAGCCTGCCCCCCTGAACCAGAACAGGGCCTGAAGCCATCCTGCGCTTTTGCGGCCGGCTCCCAAAAAAGCGGCTTGTAAAATGGAGCTTCAGGGCACTGCAATTCACAAACCTGCAGAGTTATAAATGATAACTCTCGTCCACAAATATATTGAGGGAAGGCAAAGAAGAGGATTTGAAATCAAGGCAGAATTGCAGGAAACAGATTTCAGAAGGTAGATTCGAATCGCCTTTAAAGCACATGAAAAGCGGCAAAACGTTGACAATGATGCCCTTGGCCAAAAAGGGCGTATGCGTTTTTTCCTGAATATATTCAGGAAAAAACGCATACGCCCTTTTTGGCCAACCAAGCAACCTGGAAAGGCAAATCAGCGCTACAAAGAAGTCTCGCTTCCCATCGGTCAAAAGGGCCATGCTGAAAAAAGTGTCAAAACCAGAAATGCAGGACAGGCCATGGAGAAATGGGAGCCTTGCTACACTGATGGGCGGGATGTAAATTGCCAACAGCCACTCTGGAGAAGTGTACGGTGTGTCCTGAAACATCTAAAAAACACAGCTTAGAGAGCATAGGGCACTTCCACGCATGGGGGGATAAAGTGGGAAAATTGAAAATCAGCAAGACACAAGCACCCCAAAGTTTAGGGCTGCTCTGTTGACAAGGACCTCCACTTCCTTCCACCTTAAATATCCCAGGAAAGCGAAAAATGGATAAAAAAGTTGTGGTCCTTATGTACAATGGAATATCACTCAGCCATGAAATCAATGTCATAAGGCTAGTAGCAGCATGATGAGTGGATTTAGGTAAGACGATTCTAAGTGAAATAAGTCACACAGAAAAGGACACTTCTCATAAGGTGTCACTTATAGAGGGAATGTAAAAACCGTTACACTTGAACTGAATTACAAAACAGAACAGAGTCACACATGCAGAAAACACACTATGGCTGCTTAACGGGAAAGGTGAGGTGGGGTGATACATAAAACAAGAGTTTCAAATTAGCTCAGATACCGTTCCATAAACCCAATATGGAATAGACAAGACCTACTCCTTGCTCAGAGAACTGGACTCAACACGCCCGATTCACCGCACAAGAATATATCTGACTAGTAATAATCTTAAAACCTATGTATTGATATCTCTCTGTTAGTGTGTCAAGTGGGTGTAAAGCGGCATAAACACAGCCGTGAAAAGCAGTTAAACCCCATTATAAAAATAAATTACTTTTAAAAACCCATGAAACAAAGACAGGGAAAGAGAGAGAAATTCTTACACAATTCGTTCAGGGGCTGTGATGCAACCTGGATTGACCATATCTAGACCCACAGCTGGATGAGACATAAGGGTGGACACTCTTGGGGCTGAGAGGTGTGGTGAGGTTGGGTGAGCAAACGCAGACCCTTTAAAGTAATACTGCGTGCTACCCATCGCATGGGTCCCAAATCGCCAGGTTCAAGGGCATCTTCCTACATCGAAAACATGCATGAGAAACCCAGAAGATGGTACACCGTGTGATGGGGAAAGGTTTCTAAAACGCACCTCATTTCTCATCTCCTTGTGGTCGGGTTCGCCATTCCAGCCACTTTACTAGCAATCTCCCTACTTGGAGCATCAGCACCTTTAACCTCCTGTTCCGTACAGGTTGCAATTTGTCCTGAGGATGAACGGGAAGACGGGGAACCAATGAGAGACTAGCTCTTGGTGTTGGGACAGGCACAGGTCACTCTATTTTCCCATCAGGAAGAAGAATTAACCACAGGCTCAGCCTGCCCCCCTGAACCAGAACAGGGCCTGAAGCCATCCTGCGCTTTTGCGGCCGGCTCCCAAAAAAGCGGCTTGTAAAATGGAGCTTCAGGGCACTGCAATTCACAAACCTGCAGAGTTATAAATGATAACTCTCGTCCACAAATATATTGAGGGAAGGCAAAGAAGAGGATTTGAAATCAAGGCAGAATTGCAGGAAACAGATTTCAGGAGGTAGATTCGAATCGCCTTTAAAGCACATGAAAAGCGGCAAAACGTTGACAATGATGCCCTTGGCCAAAAAGGGCGTATGCGTTTTTTCCTGAATATATTCAGGAAAAAACGCATACGCCCTTTTTGGCCAACCAAGCAACCTGGAAAGGCAAATCAGCGCTACAAAGAAGTCTCGCTTCCCATCGGTCAAAAGGGCCATGCTGAAAAAAGTATCAAAACCAGAAATGCAGGACAGGCCATGGAGAAATGGGAGCCTTGCTACACTGATGGGCGGGATGTAAATTGCCAACAGCCACTCTGGAGAAGTGTACGGTGTGTCCTGAAACATCTAAAAAACACAGCTTAGAGAGCAAAGGGCACTTCCACGCATGGGGGGATAAAGTGGGAAAATTGAAAATCAGCAAGACACAAGCACCCCAAAGTTTAGGGCTGCTCTGTTGACAAGGACCTCCACTTCCTTCCACCTTAAATATCCCAGGAAAGCGAAAAATGGATAAAAAAGTTGTGGTCCTTATGTACAATGGAATATCACTCAGCCATGAAATCAATGTCATAAGGCTAGTAGCAGCATGATGAGTGGATTTAGGTAAGACGATTCTAAGTGAAATAAGTCACACAGAAAAGGACACTTCTCATAAGGTGTCACTTATAGAGGGAATGTAAAAACCGTTACACTTGAACTGAATTACAAAACAGAACAGAGTCACACATGCAGAAAACACACTATGGCTGCTTAACGGGAAAGGTGAGGTGGGGTGATACATAAAACAAGAGTTTCAAATTAGCTCAGATACCGTTCCATAAACCCAATATGGAATAGACAAGACCTACTCCTTGCTCAGAGAACTGGACTCAACACGCCCGATTCACCGCACAAGAATATATATGACTAGAAATAATCTTAAAACCTATGTATTGATATCTCTCTGTTAGTGTGTCAAGTGGGTGTAAAGCGGCCTAAACACAGCCGTGAAAAGCAGCTAAACCCCATTATAAAAATAAATTACTTTTAAAAACCCATGAAACAAAGACAGGGAAAGAGAGAGAAATTCTTACACAATTCGTTCAGGGGCTGTGATGCAACCTGGATTGACCATATCTAGACCCACAGCTGGATGAGACATAAGGGTGGACACTCTTGGGGCTGAGAGGTCTGGTGAGGTTGGGTGAGCAAACGCAGACCCTTTAAAGTAATACTGCGTGCTACCCATCGCATGGGTCCCAAATCTCCAGGTTCAAGGGCATCTTCCTACATCGAAAACATGCATGAGAAACCCAGAAGATGGTACACCGTGTGATGGGGAAAGGTTTCTAAAACGCACCTCATTTCTCATCTCCTTGTGCTCGGTTTCGCCATTCCAGCCACTTTACTAGCAATCTCCCTACTTGGAGCATCAGCACCTTTAACCTCCTGTTCCGTACAGGTTGCAATTTGTCCTGAGGATGAACGGGAAGACGGGGAACCAATGAGAGACTAGCTCTTGGTGTTGGGACAGGCACAGGTCACTCTATTTTCCCATCAGGAAGAAGAATTAACCACAGGCTCAGCCTGCCCCCCGGAACCAGAACAGGGCCTGAAGCCATCCGGCGCTTTTGCGGCCGGCTCCCAAAAAACCGACTTGTAAAATGGAGCTTCAGGGCACTGCAATTCACAAACCTGCAGAGTTATAAATGATAACTCTCGTCCACAAATATATTGAGGGAAGGCAAAGAAGAGGATTTGAAATCAAGGCAGAATTGCAGGAAACAGATTTCAGGAGGTAGATTCGAATCGCCTTTAAAGCACATGAAAAGCGGCAAAACGTTGACAATGATGCCCTTGGCCAAAAAGGGCGTATGCGTTTTTTCCTGAATATATTCAGGAAAAAACGCATACGCCCTTTTTGGCCAACCAAGCAACCTGGAAAGGCAAATCAGCGCTACAAAGAAGTCTCGCTTCCCATCGGTCAAAAGGGCCATGCTGAAAAAAGTGTCAAAACCAGAAATGCAGGACAGGCCATGGAGAAATGGGAGCCTTGCTACACTGATGGGCGGGACGTAAATTGCCAACAGCCACTCTGGAGAAGTGTACGGTGTGTCCTGAAACATCTAAAAAACACAGCTTAGAGAGCATAGGGCACTTCCACGCATGGGGGGATAAAGTGGGAAAATTGAAAATCAGCAAGACACAAGCACCCCAAAGTTTAGGGCTGCTCTGTTGACAAGGACCTCCACTTCCTTCCACCTTAAATATCCCAGGAAAGCGAAAAATGGATAAAAAAGTTGTGGTCCTTATGTACAATGGAATATCACTCAGCCATGAAATCAATGTCATAAGGCTAGTAGCAGCATGATGAGTGGATTTAGGTAAGACGATTCTAAGTGAAATAAGTCACACAGAAAAGGACACTTCTCATAAGGTGTCACTTATAGAGGGAATGTAAAAACCGTTACACTTGAACTGAATTACAAAACAGAACAGAGTCACACATGCAGAAAACACACTATGGCTGCTTAACGGGAAAGGTGAGGTGGGGTGATACATAAAACAAGAGTTTCAAATTAGCTCAGATACCGTTCCATAAACCCAATATGGAATAGACAAGACCTACTCCTTGCTCAGAGAACTGGACTCAACACGCCCGATTCACCGCACAAGAATATATCTGACTAGTAATAATCTTAAAACCTATGTATTGATATCTCTCTGTTAGTGTGTCAAGTGGGTGTAAAGCGGCCTAAACACAGCCGTGAAAAGCAGTTAAACCCCATTATAAAAATAAATTACTTTTAAAAACCCATGAAACAAAGACAGGGAAAGAGAGAGAAATTCTTACACAATTCGTTCAGGGGCTGTGATGCAACCTGGATTGACCATATCTAGACCCACAGCTGGATGAGACATAAGGGTGGACACTCTTGGGGCTGAGAGGTGTGGTGAGGTTGGGTGAGCAAACGCAGACCCTTTAAAGTAATACTGCGTGCTACCCATCGCATGGGTCCCAAATCGCCAGGTTCAAGGGCATCTTCCTACATCGAAAACATGCATGAGAAACCCAGAAGATGGTACACCGTGTGATGGGGAAAGGTTTCTAAAACGCACCTCATTTCTCATCTCCTTGTGGTCGGGTTCGCCATTCCAGCCACTTTACTAGCAATCTCCCTACTTGGAGCATCAGCACCTTTAACCTCCTGTTCCGTACAGGTTGCAATTTGTCCTGAGGATGAACGGGAAGACGGGGAACCAATGAGAGACTAGCTCTTGGTGTTGGGACAGGCACAGGTCACTCTATTTTCCCATCAGGAAGAAGAATTAACCACAGGCTCAGCCTGCCCCCCTGAACCAGAACAGGGCCTGAAGCCATCCTGCGCTTTTGCGGCCGGCTCCCAAAAAAGCGGCTTGTAAAATGGAGCTTCAGGGCACTGCAATTCACAAACCTGCAGAGTTATAAATGATAACTCTCGTCCACAAATATATTGAGGGAAGGCAAAGAAGAGGATTTGAAATCAAGGCAGAATTGCAGGAAACAGATTTCAGAAGGTAGATTCGAATCGCCTTTAAAGCACATGAAAAGCGGCAAAACGTTGACAATGATGCCCTTGGCCAAAAAGGGCGTATGCGTTTTTTCCTGAATATATTCAGGAAAAAACGCATACGCCCTTTTTGGCCAACCAAGCAACCTGGAAAGGCAAATCAGCGCTACAAAGAAGTCTCGCTTCCCATCGGTCAAAAGGGCCATGCTGAAAAAAGTGTCAAAACCAGAAATGCAGGACAGGCCATGGAGAAATGGGAGCCTTGCTACACTGATGGGCGGGATGTAAATTGCCAACAGCCACTCTGGAGAAGTGTACGGTGTGTCCTGAAACATCTAAAAAACACAGCTTAGAGAGCATAGGGCACTTCCACGCATGGGGGGATAAAGTGGGAAAATTGAAAATCAGCAAGACACAAGCACCCCAAAGTTTAGGGCTGCTCTGTTGACAAGGACCTCCACTTCCTTCCACCTTAAATATCCCAGGAAAGCGAAAAATGGATAAAAAAGTTGTGGTCCTTATGTACAATGGAATATCACTCAGCCATGAAATCAATGTCATAAGGCTAGTAGCAGCATGATGAGTGGATTTAGGTAAGACGATTCTAAGTGAAATAAGTCACACAGAAAAGGACACTTCTCATAAGGTGTCACTTATAGAGGGAATGTAAAAACCGTTACACTTGAACTGAATTACAAAACAGAACAGAGTCACACATGCAGAAAACACACTATGGCTGCTTAACGGGAAAGGTGAGGTGGGGTGATACATAAAACAAGAGTTTCAAATTAGCTCAGATACCGTTCCATAAACCCAATATGGAATAGACAAGACCTACTCCTTGCTCAGAGAACTGGACTCAACACGCCCGATTCACCGCACAAGAATATATCTGACTAGTAATAATCTTAAAACCTATGTATTGATATCTCTCTGTTAGTGTGTCAAGTGGGTGTAAAGCGGCCTAAACACAGCCGTGAAAAGCAGTTAAACCCCATTATAAAAATAAATTACTTTTAAAAACCCATGAAACAAAGACAGGGAAAGAGAGAGAAATTCTTACACAATTCGTTCAGGGGCTGTGATGCAACCTGGATTGACCATATCTAGACCCACAGCTGGATGAGACATAAGGGTGGACACTCTTGGGGCTGAGAGGTGTGGTGAGGTTGGGTGAGCAAACGCAGACCCTTTAAAGTAATACTGCGTGCTACCCATCGCATGGGTCCCAAATCGCCAGGTTCAAGGGCATCTTCCTACATCGAAAACATGCATGAGAAACCCAGAAGATGGTACACCGTGTGATGGGGAAAGGTTTCTAAAACGCACCTCATTTCTCATCTCCTTGTGGTCGGGTTCGCCATTCCAGCCACTTTACTAGCAATCTCCCTACTTGGAGCATCAGCACCTTTAACCTCCTGTTCCGTACAGGTTGCAATTTGTCCTGAGGATGAACGGGAAGACGGGGAACCAATGAGAGACTAGCTCTTGGTGTTGGGACAGGCACAGGTCACTCTATTTTCCCATCAGGAAGAAGAATTAACCACAGGCTCAGCCTGCCCCCCTGAACCAGAACAGGGCCTGAAGCCATCCTGCGCTTTTGCGGCCGGCTCCCAAAAAAGCGGCTTGTAAAATGGAGCTTCAGGGCACTGCAATTCACAAACCTGCAGAGTTATAAATGATAACTCTCGTCCACAAATATATTGAGGGAAGGCAAAGAAGAGGATTTGAAATCAAGGCAGAATTGCAGGAAACAGATTTCAGAAGGTAGATTCGAATCGCCTTTAAAGCACATGAAAAGCGGCAAAACGTTGACAATGATGCCCTTGGCCAAAAAGGGCGTATGCGTTTTTTCCTGAATATATTCAGGAAAAAACGCATACGCCCTTTTTGGCCAACCAAGCAACCTGGAAAGGCAAATCAGCGCTACAAAGAAGTCTCGCTTCCCATCGGTCAAAAGGGCCATGCTGAAAAAAGTGTCAAAACCAGAAATGCAGGACAGGCCATGGAGAAATGGGAGCCTTGCTACACTGATGGGCGGGATGTAAATTGCCAACAGCCACTCTGGAGAAGTGTACGGTGTGTCCTGAAACATCTAAAAAACACAGCTTAGAGAGCATAGGGCACTTCCACGCATGGGGGGATAAAGTGGGAAAATTGAAAATCAGCAAGACACAAGCACCCCAAAGTTTAGGGCTGCTCTGTTGACAAGGACCTCCACTTCCTTCCACCTTAAATATCCCAGGAAAGCGAAAAATGGATAAAAAAGTTGTGGTCCTTATGTACAATGGAATATCACTCAGCCATGAAATCAATGTCATAAGGCTAGTAGCAGCATGATGAGTGGATTTAGGTAAGACGATTCTAAGTGAAATAAGTCACACAGAAAAGGACACTTCTCATAAGGTGTCACTTATAGAGGGAATGTAAAAACCGTTACACTTGAACTGAATTACAAAACAGAACAGAGTCACACATGCAGAAAACACACTATGGCTGCTTAACGGGAAAGGTGAGGTGGGGTGATACATAAAACAAGAGTTTCAAATTAGCTCAGATACCGTTCCATAAACCCAATATGGAATAGACAAGACCTACTCCTTGCTCAGAGAACTGGACTCAACACGCCCGATTCACCGCACAAGAATATATCTGACTAGTAATAATCTTAAAACCTATGTATTGATATCTCTCTGTTAGTGTGTCAAGTGGGTGTAAAGCGGCATAAACACAGCCGTGAAAAGCAGTTAAACCCCATTATAAAAATAAATTACTTTTAAAAACCCATGAAACAAAGACAGGGAAAGAGAGAGAAATTCTTACACAATTCGTTCAGGGGCTGTGATGCAACCTGGATTGACCATATCTAGACCCACAGCTGGATGAGACATAAGGGTGGACACTCTTGGGGCTGAGAGGTGTGGTGAGGTTGGGTGAGCAAACGCAGACCCTTTAAAGTAATACTGCGTGCTACCCATCGCATGGGTCCCAAATCGCCAGGTTCAAGGGCATCTTCCTACATCGAAAACATGCATGAGAAACCCAGAAGATGGTACACCGTGTGATGGGGAAAGGTTTCTAAAACGCACCTCATTTCTCATCTCCTTGTGGTCGGGTTCGCCATTCCAGCCACTTTACTAGCAATCTCCCTACTTGGAGCATCAGCACCTTTAACCTCCTGTTCCGTACAGGTTGCAATTTGTCCTGAGGATGAACGGGAAGACGGGGAACCAATGAGAGACTAGCTCTTGGTGTTGGGACAGGCACAGGTCACTCTATTTTCCCATCAGGAAGAAGAATTAACCACAGGCTCAGCCTGCCCCCCTGAACCAGAACAGGGCCTGAAGCCATCCTGCGCTTTTGCGGCCGGCTCCCAAAAAAGCGGCTTGTAAAATGGAGCTTCAGGGCACTGCAATTCACAAACCTGCAGAGTTATAAATGATAACTCTCGTCCACAAATATATTGAGGGAAGGCAAAGAAGAGGATTTGAAATCAAGGCAGAATTGCAGGAAACAGATTTCAGGAGGTAGATTCGAATCGCCTTTAAAGCACATGAAAAGCGGCAAAACGTTGACAATGATGCCCTTGGCCAAAAAGGGCGTATGCGTTTTTTCCTGAATATATTCAGGAAAAAACGCATACGCCCTTTTTGGCCAACCAAGCAACCTGGAAAGGCAAATCAGCGCTACAAAGAAGTCTCGCTTCCCATCGGTCAAAAGGGCCATGCTGAAAAAAGTATCAAAACCAGAAATGCAGGACAGGCCATGGAGAAATGGGAGCCTTGCTACACTGATGGGCGGGATGTAAATTGCCAACAGCCACTCTGGAGAAGTGTACGGTGTGTCCTGAAACATCTAAAAAACACAGCTTAGAGAGCAAAGGGCACTTCCACGCATGGGGGGATAAAGTGGGAAAATTGAAAATCAGCAAGACACAAGCACCCCAAAGTTTAGGGCTGCTCTGTTGACAAGGACCTCCACTTCCTTCCACCTTAAATATCCCAGGAAAGCGAAAAATGGATAAAAAAGTTGTGGTCCTTATGTACAATGGAATATCACTCAGCCATGAAATCAATGTCATAAGGCTAGTAGCAGCATGATGAGTGGATTTAGGTAAGACGATTCTAAGTGAAATAAGTCACACAGAAAAGGACACTTCTCATAAGGTGTCACTTATAGAGGGAATGTAAAAACCGTTACACTTGAACTGAATTACAAAACAGAACAGAGTCACACATGCAGAAAACACACTATGGCTGCTTAACGGGAAAGGTGAGGTGGGGTGATACATAAAACAAGAGTTTCAAATTAGCTCAGATACCGTTCCATAAACCCAATATGGAATAGACAAGACCTACTCCTTGCTCAGAGAACTGGACTCAACACGCCCGATTCACCGCACAAGAATATATATGACTAGAAATAATCTTAAAACCTATGTATTGATATCTCTCTGTTAGTGTGTCAAGTGGGTGTAAAGCGGCCTAAACACAGCCGTGAAAAGCAGCTAAACCCCATTATAAAAATAAATTACTTTTAAAAACCCATGAAACAAAGACAGGGAAAGAGAGAGAAATTCTTACACAATTCGTTCAGGGGCTGTGATGCAACCTGGATTGACCATATCTAGACCCACAGCTGGATGAGACATAAGGGTGGACACTCTTGGGGCTGAGAGGTCTGGTGAGGTTGGGTGAGCAAACGCAGACCCTTTAAAGTAATACTGCGTGCTACCCATCGCATGGGTCCCAAATCTCCAGGTTCAAGGGCATCTTCCTACATCGAAAACATGCATGAGAAACCCAGAAGATGGTACACCGTGTGATGGGGAAAGGTTTCTAAAACGCACCTCATTTCTCATCTCCTTGTGCTCGGTTTCGCCATTCCAGCCACTTTACTAGCAATCTCCCTACTTGGAGCATCAGCACCTTTAACCTCCTGTTCCGTACAGGTTGCAATTTGTCCTGAGGATGAACGGGAAGACGGGGAACCAATGAGAGACTAGCTCTTGGTGTTGGGACAGGCACAGGTCACTCTATTTTCCCATCAGGAAGAAGAATTAACCACAGGCTCAGCCTGCCCCCCGGAACCAGAACAGGGCCTGAAGCCATCCTGCGCTTTTGCGGCCAGCTCCCAAAAAACCGACTTGTAAAATGGAGCTTCAGGGCACTGCAATTCACAAACCTGCAGAGTTATAAATGATAACTCTCGTCCACAAATATATTGAGGGAAGGCAAAGAAGAGGATTTGAAATCAAGGCAGAATTGCAGGAAACAGATTTCAGGAGGTAGATTCGAATCGCCTTTAAAGCACATGAAAAGCGGCAAAACGTTGACAATGATGCCCTTGGCCAAAAAGGGCGTATGCGTTTTTTCCTGAATATATTCAGGAAAAAACGCATACGCCCTTTTTGGCCAACCAAGCAACCTGGAAAGGCAAATCAGCGCTACAAAGAAGTCTCGCTTCCCATCGGTCAAAAGGGCCATGCTGAAAAAAGTGTCAAAACCAGAAATGCAGGACAGGCCATGGAGAAATGGGAGCCTTGCTACACTGATGGGCGGGATGTAAATTGCCAACAGCCACTCTGGAGAAGTGTACGGTGTGTCCTGAAACATCTAAAAAACACAGCTTAGAGAGCATAGGGCACTTCCACGCATGGGGGGATAAAGTGGGAAAATTGAAAATCAGCAAGACACAAGCACCCCAAAGTTTAGGGCTGCTCTGTTGACAAGGACCTCCACTTCCTTCCACCTTAAATATCCCAGGAAAGCGAAAAATGGATAAAAAAGTTGTGGTCCTTATGTACAATGGAATATCACTCAGCCATGAAATCAATGTCATAAGGCTAGTAGCAGCATGATGAGTGGATTTAGGTAAGACGATTCTAAGTGAAATAAGTCACACAGAAAAGGACACTTCTCATAAGGTGTCACTTATAGAGGGAATGTAAAAACCGTTACACTTGAACTGAATTACAAAACAGAACAGAGTCACACATGCAGAAAACACACTATGGCTGCTTAACGGGAAAGGTGAGGTGGGGTGATACATAAAACAAGAGTTTCAAATTAGCTCAGATACCGTTCCATAAACCCAATATGGAATAGACAAGACCTACTCCTTGCTCAGAGAACTGGACTCAACACGCCCGATTCACCGCACAAGAATATATCTGACTAGTAATAATCTTAAAACCTATGTATTGATATCTCTCTGTTAGTGTGTCAAGTGGGTGTAAAGCGGCATAAACACAGCCGTGAAAAGCAGTTAAACCCCATTATAAAAATAAATTAGTTTTAAAAACCCATGAAACAAAGACAGGGAAAGAGAGAGAAATTCTTACACAATTCGTTCAGGGGCTGTGATGCAACCTGGATTGACCATATCTAGACCCACAGCTGGATGAGACATAAGGGTGGACACTCTTGGGGCTGAGAGGTGTGGTGAGGTTGGGTGAGCAAACGCAGACCCTTTAAAGTAATACTGCGTGCTACCCATCGCATGGGTCCCAAATCGCCAGGTTCAAGGGCATCTTCCTACATCGAAAACATGCATGAGAAACCCAGAAGATGGTACACCGTGTGATGGGGAAAGGTTTCTAAAACGCACCTCATTTCTCATCTCCTTGTGGTCGGGTTCGCCATTCCAGCCACTTTACTAGCAATCTCCCTACTTGGAGCATCAGCACCTTTAACCTCCTGTTCCGTACAGGTTGCAATTTGTCCTGAGGATGAACGGGAAGACGGGGAACCAATGAGAGACTAGCTCTTGGTGTTGGGACAGGCACAGGTCACTCTATTTTCCCATCAGGAAGAAGAATTAACCACAGGCTCAGCCTGCCCCCCTGAACCAGAACAGGGCCTGAAGCCATCCTGCGCTTTTGCGGCCGGCTCCCAAAAAAGCGGCTTGTAAAATGGAGCTTCAGGGCACTGCAATTCACAAACCTGCAGAGTTATAAATGATAACTCTCGTCCACAAATATATTGAGGGAAGGCAAAGAAGAGGATTTGAAATCAAGGCAGAATTGCAGGAAACAGATTTCAGGAGGTAGATTCGAATCGCCTTTAAAGCACATGAAAAGCGGCAAAACGTTGACAATGATGCCCTTGGCCAAAAAGGGCGTATGCGTTTTTTCCTGAATATATTCAGGAAAAAACGCATACGCCCTTTTTGGCCAACCAAGCAACCTGGAAAGGCAAATCAGCGCTACAAAGAAGTCTCGCTTCCCATCGGTCAAAAGGGCCATGCTGAAAAAAGTATCAAAACCAGAAATGCAGGACAGGCCATGGAGAAATGGGAGCCTTGCTACACTGATGGGCGGGATGTAAATTGCCAACAGCCACTCTGGAGAAGTGTACGGTGTGTCCTGAAACATCTAAAAAACACAGCTTAGAGAGCAAAGGGCACTTCCACGCATGGGGGGATAAAGTGGGAAAATTGAAAATCAGCAAGACACAAGCACCCCAAAGTTTAGGGCTTCTCTGTTGACAAGGACCTCCACTTCCTTCCACCTTAAATATCCCAGGAAAGCGAAAAATGGATAAAAAAGTTGTGGTCCTTATGTACAATGGAATATCACTCAGCCATGAAATCAATGTCATAAGGCTAGTAGCAGCATGATGAGTGGATTTAGGTAAGACGATTCTAAGTGAAATAAGTCACACAGAAAAGGACACTTCTCATAAGGTGTCACTTATAGAGGGAATGTAAAAACCGTTACACTTGAACTGAATTACAAAACAGAACAGAGTCACACATGCAGAAAACACACTATGGCTGCTTAACGGGAAAGGTGAGGTGGGGTGATACATAAAACAAGAGTTTCAAATTAGCTCAGATACCGTTCCATAAACCCAATATGGAATAGACAAGACCTACTCCTTGCTCAGAGAACTGGACTCAACACGCCCGATTCACCGCACAAAAATATATCTGACTAGTAATAATCTTAAAACCTATGTATTGATATCTCTCTGTTAGTGTGTCAAGTGGGTGTAAAGCGGCATAAACACAGCCGTGAAAAGCAGCTAAACCCCATTATAAAAATAAATTACTTTTAAAAACCCATGAAACAAAGACAGGGAAAGAGAGAGAAATTCTTACACAATTCGTTCAGGGGCTGTGATGCAACCTGGATTGACCATATCTAGACCCACAGCTGGATGAGACATAAGGGTGGACACTCTTGGGGCTGAGAGGTCTGGTGAGGTTGGGTGAGCAAACGCAGACCCTTTAAAGTAATACTGCGTGCTACCCATCGCATGGGTCCCAAATCTCCAGGTTCAAGGGCATCTTCCTACATCGAAAACATGCATGAGAAACCCAGAAGATGGTACACCGTGTGATGGGGAAAGGTTTCTAAAACGCACCTCATTTCTCATCTCCTTGTGCTCGGGTTCACCATTCCAGCCACTTTACTAGCAATCTCCCTACTTGGAGCATCAGCACCTTTAACCTCCTGTTCCGTACAGGTTGCAATTTGTCCTGAGGATGAACGGGAAGACGGGGAACCAATGAGAGACTAGCTCTTGGTGTTGGGACAGGCACAGGTCACTCTATTTTCCCATCAGGAAGAAGAATTAACCACAGGCTCAGCCTGCCCCCCTGAACCAGAACAGGGCCTGAAGCCATCCTGCGCTTTTGCGGCCGGCTCCCAAAAAAGCGACTTGTAAAATGGAGCTTCAGGGCACTGCAATTCACAAACCTGCAGAGTTATAAATGATAACTCTCGTCCACAAATATATTGAGGGAAGGCAAAGAAGAGGATTTGAAATCAAGGCAGAATTGCAGAAACAGATTTCAGGAGGTAGATTCGAATCGCCTTTAAAGCACATGAAAAGCGGCAAAACGTTGACAATGATGCCCTTGGCCAAAAAGGGCGTATGCGTTTTTTCCTGAATATATTCAGGAAAAAACGCATACGCCCTTTTTGGCCAACCAAGCAACCTGGAAAGGCAAATCAGCGCTACAAAGAAGTCTCGCTTCCCATCGGTCAAAAGGGCCATGCTGAAAAAACTGTCAAAACCAGAAATGCAGGACAGGCCATGGAGAAATGGGAGCCTTGCTACACTGATGGGCGGGATGTAAATTGCCAACAGCCACTCTGGAGAAGTGTACGGTGTGTCCTGAAACATCTAAAAAACACAGCTTAGAGAGCATAGGGCACTTCCACGCATGGGGGGATAAAGTGGGAAAATTGAAAATCAGCAAGACACAAGCACCCCAAAGTTTAGGGCTGCTCTGTTGACAAGGACCTCCACTTCCTTCCACCTTAAATATCCCAGGAAAGCGAAAAATGGATAAAAAAGTTGTGGTCCTTATGTACAATGGAATATCACTCAGCCATGAAATCAATGTCATAAGGCTAGTAGCAGCATGATGAGTGGATTTAGGTAAGACGATTCTAAGTGAAATAAGTCACACAGAAAAGGACACTTCTCATAAGGTGTCACTTATAGAGGGAATGTAAAAACCGTTACACTTGAACTGAATTACAAAACAGAACAGAGTCACACATGCAGAAAACACACTATGGCTGCTTAACGGGAAAGGTGAGGTGGGGTGATACATAAAACAAGAGTTTCAAATTAGCTCAGATACCGTTCCATAAACCCAATATGGAATAGACAAGACCTACTCCTTGCTCAGAGAACTGGACTCAACACGCCCGATTCACCGCACAAGAATATATCTGACTAGTAATAATCTTAAAACCTATGTATTGATATCTCTCTGTTAGTGTGTCAAGTGGGTGTAAAGCGGCATAAACACAGCCGTGAAAAGCAGTTAAACCCCATTATAAAAATAAATTAGTTTTAAAAACCCATGAAACAAAGACAGGGAAAGAGAGAGAAATTCTTACACAATTCGTTCAGGGGCTGTGATGCAACCTGGATTGACCATATCTAGACCCACAGCTGGATGAGACATAAGGGTGGACACTCTTGGGGCTGAGAGTTGTGGTGAGGTTGGGTGAGCAAACGCAGACCCTTTAAAGTAATACTGCGTGCTACCCATCGCATGGGTCCCAAATCGCCAGGTTCAAGGGCATCTTCCTACATCGAAAACATGCATGAGAAACCCAGAAGATGGTACACCGTGTGATGGGGAAAGGTTTCTAAAACGCACCTCATTTCTCATCTCCTTGTGGTCGGGTTCGCCATTCCAGCCACTTTACTAGCAATCTCCCTACTTGGAGCATCAGCACCTTTAACCTCCTGTTCCGTACAGGTTGCAATTTGTCCTGAGGATGAACGGGAAGACGGGGAACCAATGAGAGACTAGCTCTTGGTGTTGGGACAGGCACAGGTCACTCTATTTTCCCATCAGGAAGAAGAATTAACCACAGGCTCAGCCTGCCCCCCTGAACCAGTACAGGGCCTGAAGCCATCCTGCGCTTTTGCGGCCGGCTCCCAAAAAAGCGGCTTGTAAAATGGAGCTTCAGGGCACTGCAATTCACAAACCTGCAGAGTTATAAATGATAACTCTCGTCCACAAATATATTGAGGGAAGGCAAAGAAGAGGATTTGAAATCAAGGCAGAATTGCAGGAAACAGATTTCAGGAGGTAGATTCGAATCGCCTTTAAAGCACATGAAAAGCGGCAAAACGTTGACAATGATGCCCTTGGCCAAAAAGGGCGTATGCGTTTTTTCCTGAATATATTCAGGAAAAAACGCATACGCCCTTTTTGGCCAACCAAGCAACCTGGAAAGGCAAATCAGCGCTACAAAGAAGTCTCGCTTCCCATCGGTCAAAAGGGCCATGCTGAAAAAAGTATCAAAACCAGAAATGCAGGACAGGCCATGGAGAAATGGGAGCCTTGCTACACTGATGGGCGGGATGTAAATTGCCAACAGCCACTCTGGAGAAGTGTACGGTGTGTCCTGAAACATCTAAAAAACACAGCTTAGAGAGCAAAGGGCACTTCCACGCATGGGGGGATAAAGTGGGAAAATTGAAAATCAGCAAGACACAAGCACCCCAAAGTTTAGGGCTTCTCTGTTGACAAGGACCTCCACTTCCTTCCACCTTAAATATCCCAGGAAAGCGAAAAATGGATAAAAAAGTTGTGGTCCTTATGTACAATGGAATATCACTCAGCCATGAAATCAATGTCATAAGGCTAGTAGCAGCATGATGAGTGGATTTAGGTAAGACGATTCTAAGTGAAATAAGTCACACAGAAAAGGACACTTCTCATAAGGTGTCACTTATAGAGGGAATGTAAAAACCGTTACACTTGAACTGAATTACAAAACAGAACAGAGTCACACATGCAGAAAACACACTATGGCTGCTTAACGGGAAAGGTGAGGTGGGGTGATACATAAAACAAGAGTTTCAAATTAGCTCAGATACCGTTCCATAAACCCAATATGGAATAGACAAGACCTACTCCTTGCTCAGAGAACTGGACTCAACACGCCCGATTCACCGCACAAAAATATATCTGACTAGTAATAATCTTAAAACCTATGTATTGATATCTCTCTGTTAGTGTGTCAAGTGGGTGTAAAGCGGCATAAACACAGCCGTGAAAAGCAGCTAAACCCCATTATAAAAATAAATTACTTTTAAAAACCCATGAAACAAAGACAGGGAAAGAGAGAGAAATTCTTACACAATTCGTTCAGGGGCTGTGATGCAACCTGGATTGACCATATCTAGACCCACAGCTGGATGAGACATAAGGGTGGACACTCTTGGGGCTGAGAGGTCTGGTGAGGTTGGGTGAGCAAACGCAGACCCTTTAAAGTAATACTGCGTGCTACCCATCGCATGGGTCCCAAATCTCCAGGTTCAAGGGCATCTTCCTACATCGAAAACATGCATGAGAAACCCAGAAGATGGTACACCGTGTGATGGGGAAAGGTTTCTAAAACGCACCTCATTTCTCATCTCCTTGTGCTCGGGTTCACCATTCCAGCCACTTTACTAGCAATCTCCCTACTTGGAGCATCAGCACCTTTAACCTCCTGTTCCGTACAGGTTGCAATTTGTCCTGAGGATGAACGGGAAGACGGGGAACCAATGAGAGACTAGCTCTTGGTGTTGGGACAGGCACAGGTCACTCTATTTTCCCATCAGGAAGAAGAATTAACCACAGGCTCAGCCTGCCCCCCTGAACCAGAACAGGGCCTGAAGCCATCCTGCGCTTTTGCGGCCGGCTCCCAAAAAAGCGACTTGTAAAATGGAGCTTCAGGGCACTGCAATTCACAAACCTGCAGAGTTATAAATGATAACTCTCGTCCACAAATATATTGAGGGAAGGCAAAGAAGAGGATTTGAAATCAAGGCAGAATTGCAGAAACAGATTTCAGGAGGTAGATTCGAATCGCCTTTAAAGCACATGAAAAGCGGCAAAACGTTGACAATGATGCCCTTGGCCAAAAAGGGCGTATGCGTTTTTTCCTGAATATATTCAGGAAAAAACGCATACGCCCTTTTTGGCCAACCAAGCAACCTGGAAAGGCAAATCAGCGCTACAAAGAAGTCTCGCTTCCCATCGGTCAAAAGGGCCATGCTGAAAAAACTGTCAAAACCAGAAATGCAGGACAGGCCATGGAGAAATGGGAGCCTTGCTACACTGATGGGCGGGATGTAAATTGCCAACAGCCACTCTGGAGAAGTGTACGGTGTGTCCTGAAACATCTAAAAAACACAGCTTAGAGAGCATAGGGCACTTCCACGCATGGGGGGATAAAGTGGGAAAATTGAAAATCAGCAAGACACAAGCACCCCAAAGTTTAGGGCTGCTCTGTTGACAAGGACCTCCACTTCCTTCCACCTTAAATATCCCAGGAAAGCGAAAAATGGATAAAAAAGTTGTGGTCCTTATGTACAATGGAATATCACTCAGCCATGAAATCAATGTCATAAGGCTAGTAGCAGCATGATGAGTGGATTTAGGTAAGACGATTCTAAGTGAAATAAGTCACACAGAAAAGGACACTTCTCATAAGGTGTCACTTATAGAGGGAATGTAAAAACCGTTACACTTGAACTGAATTACAAAACAGAACAGAGTCACACATGCAGAAAACACACTATGGCTGCTTAACGGGAAAGGTGAGGTGGGGTGATACATAAAACAAGAGTTTCAAATTAGCTCAGATACCGTTCCATAAACCCAATATGGAATAGACAAGACCTACTCCTTGCTCAGAGAACTGGACTCAACACGCCCGATTCACCGCACAAGAATATATCTGACTAGTAATAATCTTAAAACCTATGTATTGATATCTCTCTGTTAGTGTGTCAAGTGGGTGTAAAGCGGCATAAACACAGCCGTGAAAAGCAGTTAAACCCCATTATAAAAATAAATTAGTTTTAAAAACCCATGAAACAAAGACAGGGAAAGAGAGAGAAATTCTTACACAATTCGTTCAGGGGCTGTGATGCAACCTGGATTGACCATATCTAGACCCACAGCTGGATGAGACATAAGGGTGGACACTCTTGGGGCTGAGAGGTGTGGTGAGGTTGGGTGAGCAAACGCAGACCCTTTAAAGTAATACTGCGTGCTACCCATCGCATGGGTCCCAAATCGCCAGGTTCAAGGGCATCTTCCTACATCGAAAACATGCATGAGAAACCCAGAAGATGGTACACCGTGTGATGGGGAAAGGTTTCTAAAACGCACCTCATTTCTCATCTCCTTGTGGTCGGGTTCGCCATTCCAGCCACTTTACTAGCAATCTCCCTACTTGGAGCATCAGCACCTTTAACCTCCTGTTCCGTACAGGTTGCAATTTGTCCTGAGGATGAACGGGAAGACGGGGAACCAATGAGAGACTAGCTCTTGGTGTTGGGACAGGCACAGGTCACTCTATTTTCCCATCAGGAAGAAGAATTAACCACAGGCTCAGCCTGCCCCCCTGAACCAGAACAGGGCCTGAAGCCATCCTGCGCTTTTGCGGCCGGCTCCCAAAAAAGCGACTTGTAAAATGGAGCTTCAGGGCACTGCAATTCACAAACCTGCAGAGTTATAAATGATAACTCTCGTCCACAAATATATTGAGGGAAGGCAAAGAAGAGGATTTGAAATCAAGGCAGAATTGCAGAAACAGATTTCAGGAGGTAGATTCGAATCGCCTTTAAAGCACATGAAAAGCGGCAAAACGTTGACAATGATGCCCTTGGCCAAAAAGGGCGTATGCGTTTTTTCCTGAATATATTCAGGAAAAAACGCATACGCCCTTTTTGGCCAACCAAGCAACCTGGAAAGGCAAATCAGCGCTACAAAGAAGTCTCGCTTCCCATCGGTCAAAAGGGCCATGCTGAAAAAACTGTCAAAACCAGAAATGCAGGACAGGCCATGGAGAAATGGGAGCCTTGCTACACTGATGGGCGGGATGTAAATTGCCAACAGCCACTCTGGAGAAGTGTACGGTGTGTCCTGAAACATCTAAAAAACACAGCTTAGAGAGCATAGGGCACTTCCACGCATGGGGGGATAAAGTGGGAAAATTGAAAATCAGCAAGACACAAGCACCCCAAAGTTTAGGGCTGCTCTGTTGACAAGGACCTCCACTTCCTTCCACCTTAAATATCCCAGGAAAGCGAAAAATGGATAAAAAAGTTGTGGTCCTTATGTACAATGGAATATCACTCAGCCATGAAATCAATGTCATAAGGCTAGTAGCAGCATGATGAGTGGATTTAGGTAAGACGATTCTAAGTGAAATAAGTCACACAGAAAAGGACACTTCTCATAAGGTGTCACTTATAGAGGGAATGTAAAAACCGTTACACTTGAACTGAATTACAAAACAGAACAGAGTCACACATGCAGAAAACACACTATGGCTGCTTAACGGGAAAGGTGAGGTGGGGTGATACATAAAACAAGAGTTTCAAATTAGCTCAGATACCGTTCCATAAACCCAATATGGAATAGACAAGACCTACTCCTTGCTCAGAGAACTGGACTCAACACGCCCGATTCACCGCACAAGAATATATCTGACTAGTAATAATCTTAAAACCTATGTATTGATATCTCTCTGTTAGTGTGTCAAGTGGGTGTAAAGCGGCCTAAACACAGCCGTGAAAAGCAGCTAAACCCCATTATAAAAATAAATTACTTTTAAAAACCCATGAAACAAAGACAGGGAAAGAGAGAGAAATTCTTACACAATTCGTTCAGGGGCTGTGATGCAACCTGGATTGACCATATCTAGACCCACAGCTGGATGAGACATAAGGGTGGACACTCTTGGGGCTGAGAGGTTTGGTGAGGTTGGGTGAGCAAACGCAGACCCTTTAAAGTAATACTGCGTGCTACCCATCGCATGGGTCCCAAATCTCCAGGTTCAAGGGCATCTTCCTACATCGAAAACATGCATGAGAAACCCAGAAGATGGTACACCGTGTGATGGGGAAAGGTTTCTAAAACGCACCTCATTTCTCATCTCCTTGTGCTCGGGTTCGCCATTCCAGCCACTTTACTAGCAATCTCCCTACTTGGAGCATCAGCACCTTTAACCTCCTGTTCCGTACAGGTTGCAATTTGTCCTGAGGATGAACGGGAACACGGGGAACCAATGAGAGACTAGCTCTTGGTGTTGGGACAGGCACAGGCCACTCTATTTTCCCATCAGGAAGAAGAATTAACCACAGGCTCAGCCTGCCCCCCTGAACCAGAACAGGGCCTGAAGCCATCCGGCGCTTTTGCGGAGAGCTCCCAAAAAACCGACTTGTAAAATGGAGCTTCAGGGCACTGCAATTCACAAACCTGCAGAGTTATAAATGATAACTCTCGTCCACAAATATATTGAGGGAAGGCAAAGAAGAGGATTTGAAATCAAGGCAGAATTGCAGGAAACAGATTTCAGGAGGTAGATTCGAATCGCCTTTAAAGCACATGAAAAGCGGCAAAACGTTGACAATGATGCCCTTGGCCAAAAAGGGCGTATGCGTTTTTTCCTGAATATATTCAGGAAAAAACGCATACGCCCTTTTTGGCCAACCAAGCAACCTGGAAAGGCAAATCAGCGCTACAAAGAAGTCTCGCTTCCCATCGGTCAAAAGGGCCATGCTGAAAAAACTGTCAAAACCAGAAATGCAGGACAGGCCATGGAGAAATGGGAGCCTTGCTACACTGATGGGCGGGATGTAAATTGCCAACAGCCACTCTGGAGAAGTGTACGGTGTGTCCTGAAACATCTAAAAAACACAGCTTAGAGAGCATAGGGCACTTCCACGCATGGGGGGATAAAGTGGGAAAATTGAAAATCAGCAAGACACAAGCACCCCAAAGTTTAGGGCTGCTCTGTTGACAAGGACCTCCACTTCCTTCCACCTTAAATATCCCAGGAAAGCGAAAAATGGATAAAAAAGTTGTGGTCCTTATGTACAATGGAATATCACTCAGCCATGAAATCAATGTCATAAGGCTAGTAGCAGCATGATGAGTGGATTTAGGTAAGACGATTCTAAGTGAAATAAGTCACACAGAAAAGGACACTTCTCATAAGGTGTCACTTATAGAGGGAATGTAAAAACCGTTACACTTGAACTGAATTACAAAACAGAACAGAGTCACACATGCAGAAAACACACTATGGCTGCTTAACGGGAAAGGTGAGGTGGGGTGATACATAAAACAAGAGTTTCAAATTAGCTCAGATACCGTTCCATAAACCCAATATGGAATAGACAAGACCTACTCCTTGCTCAGAGAACTGGACTCAACACGCCCGATTCACCGCACAAGAATATATCTGACTAGTAATAATCTTAAAACCTATGTATTGATATCTCTCTGTTAGTGTGTCAAGTGGGTGTAAAGCGGCCTAAACACAGCCGTGAAAAGCAGCTAAACCCCATTATAAAAATAAATTACTTTTAAAAACCCATGAAACAAAGACAGGGAAAGAGAGAGAAATTCTTACACAATTCGTTCAGGGGCTGTGATGCAACCTGGATTGACCATATCTAGACCCACAGCTGGATGAGACATAAGGGTGGACACTCTTGGGGCTGAGAGGTTTGGTGAGGTTGGGTGAGCAAACGCAGACCCTTTAAAGTAATACTGCGTGCTACCCATCGCATGGGTCCCAAATCTCCAGGTTCAAGGGCATCTTCCTACATCGAAAACATGCATGAGAAACCCAGAAGATGGTACACCGTGTGATGGGGAAAGGTTTCTAAAACGCACCTCATTTCTCATCTCCTTGTGCTCGGGTTCGCCATTCCAGCCACTTTACTAGCAATCTCCCTACTTGGAGCATCAGCACCTTTAACCTCCTGTTCCGTACAGGTTGCAATTTGTCCTGAGGATGAACGGGAACACGGGGAACCAATGAGAGACTAGCTCTTGGTGTTGGGACAGGCACAGGCCACTCTATTTTCCCATCAGGAAGAAGAATTAACCACAGGCTCAGCCTGCCCCCCTGAACCAGAACAGGGCCTGAAGCCATCCGGCGCTTTTGCGGAGAGCTCCCAAAAAACCGACTTGTAAAATGGAGCTTCAGGGCACTGCAATTCACAAACCTGCAGAGTTATAAATGATAACTCTCGTCCACAAATATATTGAGGGAAGGCAAAGAAGAGGATTTGAAATCAAGGCAGAATTGCAGGAAACAGATTTCAGGAGGTAGATTCGAATCGCCTTTAAAGCACATGAAAAGCGGCAAAACGTTGACAATGATGCCCTTGGCCAAAAAGGGCGTATGCGTTTTTTCCTGAATATATTCAGGAAAAAACGCATACGCCCTTTTTGGCCAACCAAGCAACCTGGAAAGGCAAATCAGCGCTACAAAGAAGTCTCGCTTCCCATCGGTCAAAAGGGCCATGCTGAAAAAACTGTCAAAACCAGAAATGCAGGACAGGCCATGGAGAAATGGGAGCCTTGCTACACTGATGGGCGGGATGTAAATTGCCAACAGCCACTCTGGAGAAGTGTACGGTGTGTCCTGAAACATCTAAAAAACACAGCTTAGAGAGCATAGGGCACTTCCACGCATGGGGGGATAAAGTGGGAAAATTGAAAATCAGCAAGACACAAGCACCCCAAAGTTTAGGGCTGCTCTGTTGACAAGGACCTCCACTTCCTTCCACCTTAAATATCCCAGGAAAGCGAAAAATGGATAAAAAAGTTGTGGTCCTTATGTACAATGGAATATCACTCAGCCATGAAATCAATGTCATAAGGCTAGTAGCAGCATGATGAGTGGATTTAGGTAAGACGATTCTAAGTGAAATAAGTCACACAGAAAAGGACACTTCTCATAAGGTGTCACTTATAGAGGGAATGTAAAAACCGTTACACTTGAACTGAATTACAAAACAGAACAGAGTCACACATGCAGAAAACACACTATGGCTGCTTAACGGGAAAGGTGAGGTGGGGTGATACATAAAACAAGAGTTTCAAATTAGCTCAGATACCGTTCCATAAACCCAATATGGAATAGACAAGACCTACTCCTTGCTCAGAGAACTGGACTCAACACGCCCGATTCACCGCACAAGAATATATCTGACTAGTAATAATCTTAAAACCTATGTATTGATATCTCTCTGTTAGTGTGTCAAGTGGGTGTAAAGCGGCATAAACACAGCCGTGAAAAGCAGTTAAACCCCATTATAAAAATAAATTAGTTTTAAAAACCCATGAAACAAAGACAGGGAAAGAGAGAGAAATTCTTACACAATTCGTTCAGGGGCTGTGATGCAACCTGGATTGACCATATCTAGACCCACAGCTGGATGAGACATAAGGGTGGACACTCTTGGGGCTGAGAGGTGTGGTGAGGTTGGGTGAGCAAACGCAGACCCTTTAAAGTAATACTGCGTGCTACCCATCGCATGGGTCCCAAATCGCCAGGTTCAAGGGCATCTTCCTACATCGAAAACATGCATGAGAAACCCAGAAGATGGTACACCGTGTGATGGGGAAAGGTTTCTAAAACGCACCTCATTTCTCATCTCCTTGTGCTCGGGTTCGCCATTCCAGCCACTTTACTAGCAATCTCCCTACTTGGAGCATCAGCACCTTTAACCTCCTGTTCCGTACAGGTTGCAATTTGTCCTGAGGATGAACGGGAAGACGGGGAACCAATGAGAGACTAGCTCTTGGTGTTGGGACAGGCACAGGTCACTCTATTTTCCCATCAGGAAGAAGAATTAACCACAGGCTCAGCCTGCCCCCCTGAACCAGAACAGGGCCTGAAGCCATCCTGCGCTTTTGCGGCCGGCTCCCAAAAAAGCGACTTGTAAAATGGAGCTTCAGGGCACTGCAATTCACAAACCTGCAGAGTTATAAATGATAACTCTCGTCCACAAATATATTGAGGGAAGGCAAAGAAGAGGATTTGAAATCAAGGCAGAATTGCAGAAACAGATTTCAGGAGGTAGATTCGAATCGCCTTTAAAGCACATGAAAAGCGGCAAAACGTTGACAATGATGCCCTTGGCCAAAAAGGGCGTATGCGTTTTTTCCTGAATATATTCAGGAAAAAACGCATACGCCCTTTTTGGCCAACCAAGCAACCTGGAAAGGCAAATCAGCGCTACAAAGAAGTCTCGCTTCCCATCGGTCAAAAGGGCCATGCTGAAAAAACTGTCAAAACCAGAAATGCAGGACAGGCCATGGAGAAATGGGAGCCTTGCTACACTGATGGGCGGGATGTAAATTGCCAACAGCCACTCTGGAGAAGTGTACGGTGTGTCCTGAAACATCTAAAAAACACAGCTTAGAGAGCATAGGGCACTTCCACGCATGGGGGGATAAAGTGGGAAAATTGAAAATCAGCAAGACACAAGCACCCCAAAGTTTAGGGCTGCTCTGTTGACAAGGACCTCCACTTCCTTCCACCTTAAATATCCCAGGAAAGCGAAAAATGGATAAAAAAGTTGTGGTCCTTATGTACAATGGAATATCACTCAGCCATGAAATCAATGTCATAAGGCTAGTAGCAGCATGATGAGTGGATTTAGGTAAGACGATTCTAAGTGAAATAAGTCACACAGAAAAGGACACTTCTCATAAGGTGTCACTTATAGAGGGAATGTAAAAACCGTTACACTTGAACTGAATTACAAAACAGAACAGAGTCACACATGCAGAAAACACACTATGGCTGCTTAACGGGAAAGGTGAGGTGGGGTGATACATAAAACAAGAGTTTCAAATTAGCTCAGATACCGTTCCATAAACCCAATATGGAATAGACAAGACCTACTCCTTGCTCAGAGAACTGGACTCAACACGCCCGATTCACCGCACAAGAATATATCTGACTAGTAATAATCTTAAAACCTATGTATTGATATCTCTCTGTTAGTGTGTCAAGTGGGTGTAAAGCGGCATAAACACAGCCGTGAAAAGCAGCTAAACCCCATTATAAAAATAAATTAGTTTTAAAAACCCATGAAACAAAGACAGGGAAAGAGAGAGAAATTCTTACACAATTCGTTCAGGGGCTGTGATGCAACCTGGATTGACCATATCTAGACCCACAGCTGGATGAGACATAAGGGTGGACACTCTTGGGGCTGAGAGGTTTGGTGAGGTTGGGTGAGCAAACGCAGACCCTTTAAAGTAATACTGCGTGCTACCCATCGCATGGGTCCCAAATCTCCAGGTTCAAGGGCATCTTCCTACATCGAAAACATGCATGAGAAACCCAGAAGATGGTACACCGTGTGATGGGGAAAGGTTTCTAAAACGCACCTCATTTCTCATCTCCTTGTGCTCGGGTTCGCCATTCCAGCCACTTTACTAGCAATCTCCCTACTTGGAGCATCAGCACCTTTAACCTCCTGTTCCGTACAGGTTGCAATTTGTCCTGAGGATGAACGGGAAGACGGGGAACCAATGAGAGACTAGCTCTTGGTGTTGGGACAGGCACAGGCCACTCTATTTTCCCATCAGGAAGAAGAATTAACCACAGGCTCAGCCTGCCCCCCTGAACCAGAACAGGGCCTGAAGCCATCCTGCGCTTTTGCGGCCGGCTCCCAAAAAACCGACTTGTAAAATGGAGCTTCAGGGCACTGCAATTCACAAACCTGCAGAGTTATAAATGATAACTCTCGTCCACAAATATATTGAGGGAAGGCAAAGAAGAGGATTTGAAATCAAGGCAGAATTGCAGGAAACAGATTTCAGGAGGTAGATTCGAATCGCCTTTAAAGCACATGAAAAGCGGCAAAACGTTGACAATGATGCCCTTGGCCAAAAAGGGCGTATGCGTTTTTTCCTGAATATATTCAGGAAAAAACGCATACGCCCTTTTTGGCCAACCAAGCAACCTGGAAAGGCAAATCAGCGCTACAAAGAAGTCTCGCTTCCCATCGGTCAAAAGGGCCATGCTGAAAAAACTGTCAAAACCAGAAATGCAGGACAGGCCATGGAGAAATGGGAGCCTTGCTACACTGATGGGCGGGATGTAAATTGCCAACAGCCACTCTGGAGAAGTGTACGGTGTGTCCTGAAACATCTAAAAAACACAGCTTAGAGAGCATAGGGCACTTCCACGCATGGGGGGATAAAGTGGGAAAATTGAAAATCAGCAAGACACAAGCACCCCAAAGTTTAGGGCTGCTCTGTTGACAAGGACCTCCACTTCCTTCCACCTTAAATATCCCAGGAAAGCGAAAAATGGATAAAAAAGTTGTGGTCCTTATGTACAATGGAATATCACTCAGCCATGAAATCAATGTCATAAGGCTAGTAGCAGCATGATGAGTGGATTTAGGTAAGACGATTCTAAGTGAAATAAGTCACACAGAAAAGGACACTTCTCATAAGGTGTCACTTATAGAGGGAATGTAAAAACCGTTACACTTGAACTGAATTACAAAACAGAACAGAGTCACACATGCAGAAAACACACTATGGCTGCTTAACGGGAAAGGTGAGGTGGGGTGATACATAAAACAAGAGTTTCAAATTAGCTCAGATACCGTTCCATAAACCCAATATGGAATAGACAAGACCTACTCCTTGCTCAGAGAACTGGACTCAACACGCCCGATTCACCGCACAAGAATATATCTGACTAGTAATAATCTTAAAACCTATGTATTGATATCTCTCTGTTAGTGTGTCAAGTGGGTGTAAAGCGGCATAAACACAGCCGTGAAAAGCAGCTAAACCCCATTATAAAAATAAATTAGTTTTAAAAACCCATGAAACAAAGACAGGGAAAGAGAGAGAAATTCTTACACAATTCGTTCAGGGGCTGTGATGCAACCTGGATTGACCATATCTAGACCCACAGCTGGATGAGACATAAGGGTGGACACTCTTGGGGCTGAGAGGTTTGGTGAGGTTGGGTGAGCAAACGCAGACCCTTTAAAGTAATACTGCGTGCTACCCATCGCATGGGTCCCAAATCTCCAGGTTCAAGGGCATCTTCCTACATCGAAAACATGCATGAGAAACCCAGAAGATGGTACACCGTGTGATGGGGAAAGGTTTCTAAAACGCACCTCATTTCTCATCTCCTTGTGCTCGGGTTCGCCATTCCAGCCACTTTACTAGCAATCTCCCTACTTGGAGCATCAGCACCTTTAACCTCCTGTTCCGTACAGGTTGCAATTTGTCCTGAGGATGAACGGGAAGACGGGGAACCAATGAGAGACTAGCTCTTGGTGTTGGGACAGGCACAGGCCACTCTATTTTCCCATCAGGAAGAAGAATTAACCACAGGCTCAGCCTGCCCCCCTGAACCAGAACAGGGCCTGAAGCCATCCTGCGCTTTTGCGGCCGGCTCCCAAAAAACCGACTTGTAAAATGGAGCTTCAGGGCACTGCAATTCACAAACCTGCAGAGTTATAAATGATAACTCTCGTCCACAAATATATTGAGGGAAGGCAAAGAAGAGGATTTGAAATCAAGGCAGAATTGCAGGAAACAGATTTCAGGAGGTAGATTCGAATCGCCTTTAAAGCACATGAAAAGCGGCAAAACGTTGACAATGATGCCCTTGGCCAAAAAGGGCGTATGCGTTTTTTCCTGAATATATTCAGGAAAAAACGCATACGCCCTTTTTGGCCAACCAAGCAACCTGGAAAGGCAAATCAGCGCTACAAAGAAGTCTCGCTTCCCATCGGTCAAAAGGGCCATGCTGAAAAAACTGTCAAAACCAGAAATGCAGGACAGGCCATGGAGAAATGGGAGCCTTGCTACACTGATGGGCGGGATGTAAATTGCCAACAGCCACTCTGGAGAAGTGTACGGTGTGTCCTGAAACATCTAAAAAACACAGCTTAGAGAGCATAGGGCACTTCCACGCATGGGGGGATAAAGTGGGAAAATTGAAAATCAGCAAGACACAAGCACCCCAAAGTTTAGGGCTGCTCTGTTGACAAGGACCTCCACTTCCTTCCACCTTAAATATCCCAGGAAAGCGAAAAATGGATAAAAAAGTTGTGGTCCTTATGTACAATGGAATATCACTCAGCCATGAAATCAATGTCATAAGGCTAGTAGCAGCATGATGAGTGGATTTAGGTAAGACGATTCTAAGTGAAATAAGTCACACAGAAAAGGACACTTCTCATAAGGTGTCACTTATAGAGGGAATGTAAAAACCGTTACACTTGAACTGAATTACAAAACAGAACAGAGTCACACATGCAGAAAACACACTATGGCTGCTTAACGGGAAAGGTGAGGTGGGGTGATACATAAAACAAGAGTTTCAAATTAGCTCAGATACCGTTCCATAAACCCAATATGGAATAGACAAGACCTACTCCTTGCTCAGAGAACTGGACTCAACACGCCCGATTCACCGCACAAGAATATATCTGACTAGTAATAATCTTAAAACCTATGTATTGATATCTCTCTGTTAGTGTGTCAAGTGGGTGTAAAGCGGCCTAAACACAGCCGTGAAAAGCAGCTAAACCCCATTATAAAAATAAATTACTTTTAAAAACCCATGAAACAAAGACAGGGAAAGAGAGAGAAATTCTTACACAATTCGTTCAGGGGCTGTGATGCAACCTGGATTGACCATATCTAGACCCACAGCTGGATGAGACATAAGGGTGGACACTCTTGGGGCTGAGAGGTTTGGTGAGGTTGGGTGAGCAAACGCAGACCCTTTAAAGTAATACTGCGTGCTACCCATCGCATGGGTCCCAAATCTCCAGGTTCAAGGGCATCTTCCTACATCGAAAACATGCATGAGAAACCCAGAAGATGGTACACCGTGTGATGGGGAAAGGTTTCTAAAACGCACCTCATTTCTCATCTCCTTGTGCTCGGGTTCGCCATTCCAGCCACTTTACTAGCAATCTCCCTACTTGGAGCATCAGCACCTTTAACCTCCTGTTCCGTACAGGTTGCAATTTGTCCTGAGGATGAACGGGAACACGGGGAACCAATGAGAGACTAGCTCTTGGTGTTGGGACAGGCACAGGCCACTCTATTTTCCCATCAGGAAGAAGAATTAACCACAGGCTCAGCCTGCCCCCCTGAACCAGAACAGGGCCTGAAGCCATCCGGCGCTTTTGCGGAGAGCTCCCAAAAAACCGACTTGTAAAATGGAGCTTCAGGGCACTGCAATTCACAAACCTGCAGAGTTATAAATGATAACTCTCGTCCACAAATATATTGAGGGAAGGCAAAGAAGAGGATTTGAAATCAAGGCAGAATTGCAGGAAACAGATTTCAGGAGGTAGATTCGAATCGCCTTTAAAGCACATGAAAAGCGGCAAAACGTTGACAATGATGCCCTTGGCCAAAAAGGGCGTATGCGTTTTTTCCTGAATATATTCAGGAAAAAACGCATACGCCCTTTTTGGCCAACCAAGCAACCTGGAAAGGCAAATCAGCGCTACAAAGAAGTCTCGCTTCCCATCGGTCAAAAGGGCCATGCTGAAAAAACTGTCAAAACCAGAAATGCAGGACAGGCCATGGAGAAATGGGAGCCTTGCTACACTGATGGGCGGGATGTAAATTGCCAACAGCCACTCTGGAGAAGTGTACAGTGTGTCCTGAAACATCTAAAAAACACAGCTTAGAGAGCATAGGGCACTTCCACGCATGGGGGGATAAAGTGGGAAAATTGAAAATCAGCAAGACACAAGCACCCCAAAGTTTAGGGCTGCTCTGTTGACAAGGACCTCCACTTCCTTCCACCTTAAATATCCCAGGAAAGCGAAAAATTGATAAAAAAGTTGTGGTCCTTATGTACAATGGAATATCACTCAGCCATGAAATCAATGTCATAAGGCTAGTAGCAGCATGATGAGTGGATTTAGGTAAGACGATTCTAAGTGAAATAAGTCACACAGAAAAGGACACTTCTCATAAGGTGTCACTTATAGAGGGAATGTAAAAACCGTTACACTTGAACTGAATTACAAAACAGAACAGAGTCACACATGCAGAAAACACACTATGGCTGCTTAACGGGAAAGGTGAGGTGGGGTGATACATAAAACAAGAGTTTCAAATTAGCTCAGATACCGTTCCATAAACCCAATATGTAATAGACAAGACCTATCCTTGCTCAGAGAACTGGACTCAACACGCCCGATTCACCGCACAAGAATATATCTGACTAGTAATAATCTTAAAACCTATGTATTGATATCTCTCTGTTAGTGTGTCAAGTGGGTGTAAAGCGGCATAAACACAGCCGTGAAAAGCAGCTAAACCCCATTATAAAAATAAATTACTTTTAAAAACCCATGAAACAAAGACAGGGAAAGAGAGAGAAATTCTTACACAATTCGTTCAGGGGCTGTGATGCAACCTGGATTGACCATATCTAGACCCACAGCTGGATGAGACATAAGGGTGGACACTCTTGGGGCTGAGAGGTTTGGTGAGGTTGGGTGAGCAAACGCAGACCCTTTAAAGTAATACTGCGTGCTACCCATCGCATGGGTCCCAAATCTCCAGGTTCAAGGGCATCTTCCTACATCGAAAACATGCATGAGAAACCCAGAAGATGGTACACCGTGTGATGGGGAAAGGTTTCTAAAACGCACCTCATTTCTCATCTCCTTGTGCTCGGGTTCGCCATTCCAGCCACTTTACTAGCAATCTCCCTACTTGGAGCATCAGCACCTTTAACCTCCTGTTCCGTACAGGTTGCAATTTGTCCTGAGGATGAACGGGAAGACGGGGAACCAATGAGAGACTAGCTCTTGGTGTTGGGACAGGCACAGGTCACTCTATTTTCCCATCAGGAAGAAGAATTAACCACAGGCTCAGCCTGCCCCCCTGAACCAGAACAGGGCCTGAAGCCATCCTGCGCTTTTGCGGCCGGCTCCCAAAAAAGCGACTTGTAAAATGGAGCTTCAGGGCACTGCAATTCACAAACCTGCAGAGTTATAAATGATAACTCTCGTCCACAAATATATTGAGGGAAGGCAAAGAAGAGGATTTGAAATCAAGGCAGAATTGCAGAAACAGATTTCAGGAGGTAGATTCGAATCGCCTTTAAAGCACATGAAAAGCGGCAAAACGTTGACAATGATGCCCTTGGCCAAAAAGGGCGTATGCGTTTTTTCCTGAATATATTCAGGAAAAAACGCATACGCCCTTTTTGGCCAACCAAGCAACCTGGAAAGGCAAATCAGCGCTACAAAGAAGTCTCGCTTCCCATCGGTCAAAAGGGCCATGCTGAAAAAACTGTCAAAACCAGAAATGCAGGACAGGCCATGGAGAAATGGGAGCCTTGCTACACTGATGGGCGGGATGTAAATTGCCAACAGCCACTCTGGAGAAGTGTACGGTGTGTCCTGAAACATCTAAAAAACACAGCTTAGAGAGCATAGGGCACTTCCACGCATGGGGGGATAAAGTGGGAAAATTGAAAATCAGCAAGACACAAGCACCCCAAAGTTTAGGGCTGCTCTGTTGACAAGGACCTCCACTTCCTTCCACCTTAAATATCCCAGGAAAGCGAAAAATGGATAAAAAAGTTGTGGTCCTTATGTACAATGGAATATCACTCAGCCATGAAATCAATGTCATAAGGCTAGTAGCAGCATGATGAGTGGATTTAGGTAAGACGATTCTAAGTGAAATAAGTCACACAGAAAAGGACACTTCTCATAAGGTGTCACTTATAGAGGGAATGTAAAAACCGTTACACTTGAACTGAATTACAAAACAGAACAGAGTCACACATGCAGAAAACACACTATGGCTGCTTAACGGGAAAGGTGAGGTGGGGTGATACATAAAACAAGAGTTTCAAATTAGCTCAGATACCGTTCCATAAACCCAATATGGAATAGACAAGACCTACTCCTTGCTCAGAGAACTGGACTCAACACGCCCGATTCACCGCACAAGAATATATCTGACTAGTAATAATCTTAAAACCTATGTATTGATATCTCTCTGTTAGTGTGTCAAGTGGGTGTAAAGCGGCCTAAACACAGCCGTGAAAAGCAGCTAAACCCCATTATAAAAATAAATTACTTTTAAAAACCCATGAAACAAAGACAGGGAAAGAGAGAGAAATTCTTACACAATTCGTTCAGGGGCTGTGATGCAACCTGGATTGACCATATCTAGACCCACAGCTGGATGAGACATAAGGGTGGACACTCTTGGGGCTGAGAGGTTTGGTGAGGTTGGGTGAGCAAACGCAGACCCTTTAAAGTAATACTGCGTGCTACCCATCGCATGGATCCCAAATCTCCAGGTTCAAGGGCATCTTCCTACATCGAAAACATGCATGAGAAACCCAGACGATGGTACACCGTGTGATGGGGAAAGGTTTCTAAAACGCACCTCATTTCTCATCTCCTTGTGCTCGGGTTCGCCATTCCAGCCACTTTACTAGCAATCTCCCTACTTGGAGCATCAGCACCTTTAACCTCCTGTTCCGTACAGGTTGCAATTTGTCCTGAGGATGAACGGGAAGACGGGGAACCAATGAGAGACTAGCTCTTGGTGTTGGGACAGGCACAGGTCACTCTATTTTCCCATCAGGAAGAAGAATTAACCACAGGCTCAGCCTGCCCCCCTGAACCAGAACAGGGCCTGAAGCCATCCTGTGCTTTTGCGGCCGGCTCCCAAAAAAGCGACTTGTAAAATGGAGCTTCAGGGCACTGCAATTCACAAACCTGCAGAGTTATAAATGATAACTCTCGTCCACAAATATATTGAGGGAAGGCAAAGAAGAGGATTTGAAATCAAGGCAGAATTGCAGGAAACAGATTTCAGGAGGTAGATTCGAATCGCCTTTAAAGCACATGAAAAGCGGCAAAACGTTGACAATGATGCCCTTGGCCAAAAAGGGCTTATGCGTTTTTTCCTGAATATATTCAGGAAAAAACGCATACGCCCTTTTTGGCCAACCAAGCAACCTGGAAAGGCAAATCAGCGCTACAAAGAAGTCTCGCTTCCCATCGGTCAAAAGGGCCATGCTGAAAAAACTGTCAAAACCAGAAATGCAGGACAGGCCATGGAGAAATGGGAGCCTTGCTACACTGATGGGCGGGATGTAAATTGCCAACAGCCACTCTGGAGAAGTGTACGGTGTGTCCTGAAACATCTAAAAAACACAGCTTAGAGAGCATAGGGCACTTCCACGCATGGGGGGATAAAGTGGGAAAATTGAAAATCAGCAAGACACAAGCACCCCAAAGTTTAGGGCTGCTCTGTTGACAAGGACCTCCACTTCCTTCCACCTTAAATATCCCAGGAAAGCGAAAAATTGATAAAAAAGTTGTGGTCCTTATGTACAATGGAATATCATTCAGCCATGATATCAATGTCATAAGGCTAGTAGCAGCATGATGAGTGGATTTAGGTAAGACGATTCTAAGTGAAATAAGTCACACAGAAAAGGACACTTCTCATAAGGTGTCACTTATAGAGGGAATGTAAAAACCGTTACACTTGAACTGAATTACAAAACAGAACAGAGTCACACATGCAGAAAACACACTATGGCTGCTTAACGGGAAAGGTGAGGTGGGGTGATACATAAAACAAGAGTTTCAAATTAGCTCAGATACCGTTCCATAAACCCAATATGTAATAGACAAGACCTATCCTTGCTCAGAGAACTGGACTCAACACGCCCGATTCACCGCACAAGAATATATCTGACTAGTAATAATCTTAAAACCTATGTATTGATATCTCTCTGTTAGTGTGTCAAGTGGGTGTAAAGCGGCATAAACACAGCCGTGAAAAGCAGCTAAACCCCATTATAAAAATAAATTACTTTTAAAAACCCATGAAACAAAGACAGGGAAAGAGAGAGAAATTCTTACACAATTCGTTCAGGGGCTGTGATGCAACCTGGATTGACCATATCTAGACCCACAGCTGGATGAGACATAAGGGTGGACACTCTTGGGGCTGAGAGGTTTGGTGAGGTTGGGTGAGCAAACGCAGACCCTTTAAAGTAATACTGCGTGCTACCCATCGCATGGGTCCCAAATCTCCAGGTTCAAGGGCATCTTCCTACATCGAAAACATGCATGAGAAACCCAGAAGATGGTACACCGTGTGATGGGGAAAGGTTTCTAAAACGCACCTCATTTCTCATCTCCTTGTGCTCGGGTTCGCCATTCCAGCCACTTTACTAGCAATCTCCCTACTTGGAGCATCAGCACCTTTAACCTCCTGTTCCGTACAGGTTGCAATTTGTCCTGAGGATGAACGGGAAGACGGGGAACCAATGAGAGACTAGCTCTTGGTGTTGGGACAGGCACAGGCCACTCTATTTTCCCATCAGGAAGAAGAATTAACCACAGGCTCAGCCTGCCCCCCTGAACCAGAACAGGGCCTGAAGCCATCCTGCGCTTTTGCGGCCAGCTCCCAAAAAACCGACTTGTAAAATGGAGCTTCAGGGCACTGCAATTCACAAACCTGCAGAGTTATAAATGATAACTCTCGTCCACAAATATATTGAGGGAAGGCAAAGAAGAGGATTTGAAATCAAGGCAGAATTGCAGGAAACAGATTTCAGGAGGTAGATTCGAATCGCCTTTAAAGCACATGAAAAGCGGCAAAACGTTGACAATGATGCCCTTGGCCAAAAAGGGCGTATGCGTTTTTTCCTGAATATATTCAGGAAAAAACGCATACGCCCTTTTTGGCCAACCAAGCAACCTGGAAAGGCAAATCAGCGCTACAAAGAAGTCTCGCTTCCCATCGGTCAAAAGGGCCATGCTGAAAAAACTGTCAAAACCAGAAATGCAGGACAGGCCATGGAGAAATGGGAGCCTTGCTACACTGATGGGCGGGATGTAAATTGCCAACAGCCACTCTGGAGAAGTGTACGGTGTGTCCTGAAACATCTAAAAAACACAGCTTAGAGAGCATAGGGCACTTCCACGCATGGGGGGATAAAGTGGGAAAATTGAAAATCAGCAAGACACAAGCACCCCAAAGTTTAGGGCTGCTCTGTTGACAAGGACCTCCACTTCCTTCCACCTTAAATATCCCAGGAAAGCGAAAAATGGATAAAAAAGTTGTGGTCCTTATGTACAATGGAATATCACTCAGCCATGAAATCAATGTCATAAGGCTAGTAGCAGCATGATGAGTGGATTTAGGTAAGACGATTCTAAGTGAAATAAGTCACACAGAAAAGGACACTTCTCATAAGGTGTCACTTATAGAGGGAATGTAAAAACCGTTACACTTGAACTGAATTACAAAACAGAACAGAGTCACACATGCAGAAACCACACTATGGCTGCTTAACGGGAAAGGTGAGGTGGGGTGATACATAAAACAAGAGTTTCAAATTAGCTCAGATACCGTTCCATAAACCGAATATGGAATAGACAAGACCTACTCCTTGCTCAGAGAACTGGACTCAACACGCCCGATTCACCGCACAAGAATATATCTGACTAGTAATAATCTTAAAACCTATGTATTGATATCTCTCTGTTAGTGTGTCAAGTGGGTGTAAAGCGGCATAAACACAGCCGTGAAAAGCAGCTAAACCCCATTATAAAAATAAATTACTTTTAAAAACCCATGAAACAAAGACAGGGAAAGAGAGAGAAATTCTTACACAATTCGTTCAGGGGCTGTGATGCAACCTGGATTGACCATATCTAGACCCACAGCTGGATGAGACATAAGGGTGGACACTCTTGGGGCTGAGAGGTCTGGTGAGGTTGGGTGAGCAAACGTAGACCCTTTAAAGTAATACTGCGTGCTACCCATCGCATGGGTCCCAAATCTCCAGGTTCAAGGGCATCTTCCTACATCGAAAACATGCATGAGAAACCCAGAAGATGGTACACCGTGTGATGGGGAAAGGTTTCTAAAACGCACCTCATTTCTCATCTCCTTGTGCTCGGGTTCGCCATTCCAGCCACTTTACTAGCAATCTCCCTACTTGGAGCATCAGCACCTTTAACCTCCTGTTCCGTACAGGTTGCAATTTGTCCTGAGGATGAACGGGAAGACGGGGAACCAATGAGAGACTAGCTCTTGGTGTTGGGACAGGCACAGGTCACTCTATTTTCCCATCAGGAAGAAGAATTAACCACAGGCTCAGCCTGCCCCCCTGAACCAGAACAGGGCCTGAAGCCATCCGGCGCTTTTGCGGAGAGCTCCCAAAAAACCGACTTGTAAAATGGAGCTTCAGGGCACTGCAATTCACAAACCTGCAGAGTTATAAATGATAACTCTCGTCCACAAATATATTGAGGGAAGGCAAAGAAGAGGATTTGAAATGAAGGCAGAATTGCAGGAAACAGATTTCAGGAGGTAGATTCGAATCGCCTTTAAAGCACATGAAAAGCGGCAAAACGTTGACAATGATGCCCTTGGCCAAAAAGGGCGTATGCGTTTTTTCCTGAATATATTCAGGAAAAAACGCATACGCCCTTTTTGGCCAACCAAGCAACCTGGAAAGGCAAATCAGCGCTACAAAGAAGTCTCGCTTCCCATCGGTCAAAAGGGCCATGCTGAAAAAAGTGTCAAAACCAGAAATGCAGGACAGGCCATGGAGAAATGGGAGCCTTGCTACACTGATGGGCGGGACGTAAATTGCCAACAGCCACTCTGGAGAAGTGTACGGTGTGTCCTGAAACATCTAAAAAACACAGCTTAGAGAGCATAGGGCACTTCCACGCATGGGGGGATAAAGTGGGAAAATTGAAAATCAGCAAGACACAAGCACCCCAAAGTTTAGGGCTGCTCTGTTGACAAGGACCTCCACTTCCTTCCACCTTAAATATCCCAGGAAAGCGAAAAATGGATAAAAAAGTTGTGGTCCTTATGTACAATGGAATATCACTCAGCCATGAAATCAATGTCATAAGGCTAGTAGCAGCATGATGAGTGGATTTAGGTAAGACGATTCTAAGTGAAATAAGTCACACAGAAAAGGACACTTCTCATAAGGTGTCACTTATAGAGGGAATGTAAAAACCGTTACACTTGAACTGAATTACAAAACAGAACAGAGTCACACATGCAGAAAACACACTATGGCTGCTTAACGGGAAAGGTGAGGTGGGGTGATACATAAAACAAGAGTTTCAAATTAGCTCAGATACCGTTCCATAAACCCAATATGGAATAGACAAGACCTACTCCTTGCTCAGAGAACTGGACTCAACACGCCCGATTCACCGCACAAGAATATATCTGACTAGTAATAATCTTAAAACCTATGTATTGATATCTCTCTGTTAGTGTGTCAAGAGGGTGTAAAGCGGCCTAAACACAGCCGTGAAAAGCAGTTAAACCCCATTATAAAAATAAATTACTTTTAAAAACCCATGAAACAAAGACAGGGAAAGAGAGAGAAATTCTTACACAATTCGTTCAGGGGCTGTGATGCAACCTGGATTGACCATATCTAGACCCACAGCTGGATGAGACATAAGGGTGGACACTCTTGGGGCTGAGAGGTGTGGTGAGGTTGGGTGAGCAAACGCAGACCCTTTAAAGTAATACTGCGTGCTACCCATCGCATGGGTCCCAAATCGCCAGGTTCAAGGGCATCTTCCTACATCGAAAACATGCATGAGAAACCCAGAAGATGGTACACCGTGTGATGGGGAAAGGTTTCTAAAACGCACCTCATTTCTCATCTCCTTGTGGTCGGGTTCGCCATTCCAGCCACTTTACTAGCAATCTCCCTACTTGGAGCATCAGCACCTTTAACCTCCTGTTCCGTACAGGTTGCAATTTGTCCTGAGGATGAACGGGAAGACGGGGAACCAATGAGAGACTAGCTCTTGGTGTTGGGACAGGCACAGGTCACTCTATTTTCCCATCAGGAAGAAGAATTAACCACAGGCTCAGCCTGCCCCCCTGAACCAGAACAGGGCCTGAAGCCATCCTGCGCTTTTGCGGCCGGCTCCCAAAAAAGCGGCTTGTAAAATGGAGCTTCAGGGCACTGCAATTCACAAACCTGCAGAGTTATAAATGATAACTCTCGTCCACAAATATATTGAGGGAAGGCAAAGAAGAGGATTTGAAATCAAGGCAGAATTGCAGGAAACAGATTTCAGGAGGTAGATTCGAATCGCCTTTAAAGCACATGAAAAGCGGCAAAACGTTGACAATGATGCCCTTGGCCAAAAAGGGCGTATGCGTTTTTTCCTGAATATATTCAGGAAAAAACGCATACGCCCTTTTTGGCCAACCAAGCAACCTGGAAAGGCAAATCAGCGCTACAAAGAAGTCTCGCTTCCCATCGGTCAAAAGGGCCATGCTGAAAAAAGTGTCAAAACCAGAAATGCAGGACAGGCCATGGAGAAATGGGGGCCTTGCTACACTGATGGGCGGGATGTAAATTGCCAACAGCCACTCTGGAGAAGTGTACGGTGTGTCCTGAAACATCTAAAAAACACAGCTTAGAGAGCATAGGGCACTTCCACGCATGGGGGGATAAAGTGGGAAAATTGAAAATCAGCAAGACACAAGCACCCCAAAGTTTAGGGCTGCTCTGTTGACAAGGACCTCCACTTCCTTCCACCTTAAATATCCCAGGAAAGCGAAAAATGGATAAAAAAGTTGTGTCCTTATGTACAATGGAATATCACTCAGCCATGAAATCAATGTCATAAGGCTAGTAGCAGCATGATGAGTGGATTTAGGTAAGACGATTCTAAGTGAAATAAGTCACACAGAAAAGGACACTTCTCATAAGGTGTCACTTATAGAGGGAATGTAAAAACCGTTACACTTGAACTGAATTACAAAACAGAACAGAGTCACACATGCAGAAAACACACTATGGCTGCTTAACGGGAAAGGTGAGGTGGGGTGATACATAAAACAAGAGTTTCAAATTAGCTCAGATACCGTTCCATAAACCCAATATGGAATAGACAAGACCTACTCCTTGCTCAGAGAACTGGACTCAACACGCCCGATTCACCGCACAAGAATATATCTGACTAGAAATAATGTTAAAACCTATGTATTGATATCTCTCTGTTAGTGTGTCAAGTGGGTGTAAAGCGGCCTAAACACAGCCGTGAAAAGCAGCTAAACCCCATTATAAAAATAAATTACTTTTAAAAACCCATGAAACAAAGACAGGGAAAGAGAGAGAAATTCTTACACAATTCGTTCAGGGGCTGTGATGCAACCTGGATTGACCATATCTAGACCCACAGCTGGATGAGACATAAGGGTGGACACTCTTGGGGCTGAGATGTCTGGTGAGGTTGGGTGAGCAAACGCAGACCCTTTAAAGTAATACTGCGTGCTACCCATCGCATGGGTCCCAAATCTCCAGGTTCAAGGGCATCTTCCTACATCGAAAACATGCATGAGAAACCCAGAAGATGGTACACCGTGTGATGGGGAAAGGTTTCTAAAACGCACCTCATTTCTCATCTCCTTGTGCTCGGTTTCGCCATTCCAGCCACTTTACTAGCAATCTCCCTACTTGGAGCATCAGCACCTTTAACCTCCTGTTCCGTACAGGTTGCAATTTGTCCTGAGGATGAACGGGAAGACGGGGAACCAATGAGAGACTAGCTCTTGGTGTTGCGACAGGCACAGGTCACTCTATTTTCCCATCAGGAAGAAGAATTAACCACAGGCTCAGCCTGCCCCCCTGAACCAGAACAGGGCCTGAAGCCATCCGGCGCTTTTGCGGCCGGCTCCCAAAAAACCGACTTGTAAAATGGAGCTTCAGGGCACTGCAATTCACAAACCTGCAGAGTTATAAATGATAACTCTCGTCCACAAATATATTGAGGGAAGGCAAAGAAGAGGATTTGAAATCAAGGCAGAATTGCAGGAAACAGATTTCAGGAGGTAGATTCGAATCGCCTTTAAAGCACATGAAAAGCGGCAAAACGTTGACAATGATGCCCTTGGCCAAAAAGGGCGTATGCGTTTTTTCCTGAATATATTCAGGAAAAAACGCATACGCCCTTTTTGGCCAACCAAGCAACCTGGAAAGGCAAATCAGCGCTACAAAGAAGTCTCGCTTCCCATCGGTCAAAAGGGCCATGCTGAAAAAAGTGTCAAAACCAGAAATGCAGGACAGGCCATGGAGAAATGGGAGCCTTGCTACACTGATGGGCGGGATGTAAATTGCCAACAGCCACTCTGGAGAAGTGTACGGTGTGTCCTGAAACATCTAAAAAACACAGCTTAGAGAGCATAGGGCACTTCCACGCATGGGGGGATAAAGTGGGAAAATTGAAAATCAGCAAGACACAAGCACCCCAAAGTTTAGGGCTGCTCTGTTGACAAGGACCTCCACTTCCTTCCACCTTAAATATCCCAGGAAAGCGAAAAATGGATAAAAAAGTTGTGGTCCTTATGTACAATGGAATATCACTCAGCCATGAAATCAATGTCATAAGGCTAGTAGCAGCATGATGAGTGGATTTAGGTAAGACGATTCTAAGTGAAATAAGTCACACAGAAAAGGACACTTCTCATAAGGTGTCACTTATAGAGGGAATGTAAAAACCGTTACACTTGAACTGAATTACAAAACAGAACAGAGTCACACATGCAGAAAACACACTATGGCTGCTTAACGGGAAAGGTGAGGTGGGGTGATACATAAAACAAGAGTTTCAAATTAGCTCAGATACCGTTCCATAAACCCAATATGGAATAGACAAGACCTACTCCTTGCTCAGAGAACTGGACTCAACACGCCCGATTCACCGCACAAGAATATATCTGACTAGTAATAATCTTAAAACCTATGTATTGATATCTCTCTGTTAGTGTGTCAAGTGGGTGTAAAGCGGCCTAAACACAGCCGTGAAAAGCAGTTAAACCCCATTATAAAAATAAATTACTTTTAAAAACCCATGAAACAAAGACAGGGAAAGAGAGAGAAATTCTTACACAATTCGTTCAGGGGCTGTGATGCAACCTGGATTGACCATATCTAGACCCACAGCTGGATGAGACATAAGGGTGGACACTCTTGGGGCTGAGAGGTGTGGTGAGGTTGGGTGAGCAAACGCAGACCCTTTAAAGTAATACTGCGTGCTACCCATCGCATGGGTCCCAAATCGCCAGGTTCAAGGGCATCTTCCTACATCGAAAACATGCATGAGAAACCCAGAAGATGGTACACCGTGAGATGGGGAAAGGTTTCTAAAACGCACCTCATTTCTCATCTCCTTGTGGTCGGGTTCGCCATTCCAGCCACTTTACTAGCAATCTCCCTACTTGGAGCATCAGCACCTTTAACCTCCTGTTCCGTACAGGTTGCAATTTGTCCTGAGGATGAACGGGAAGACGGGGAACCAATGAGAGACTAGCTCTTGGTGTTGGGACAGGCACAGGTCACTCTATTTTCCCATCAGGAAGAAGAATTAACCACAGGCTCAGCCTGCCCCCCTGAACCAGAACAGGGCCTGAAGCCATCCTGCGCTTTTGTGGCCGGCTCCCAAAAAAGCGGCTTGTAAAATGGAGCTTCAGGGCACTGCAATTCACAAACCTGCAGAGTTATAAATGATAACTCTCGTCCACAAATATATTGAGGGAAGGCAAAGAAGAGGATTTGAAATCAAGGCAGAATTGCAGGAAACAGATTTCAGGAGGTAGATTCGAATCGCCTTTAAAGCACATGAAAAGCGGCAAAACGTTGACAATGATGCCCTTGGCCAAAAAGGGCGTATGCGTTTTTTCCTGAATATATTCAGGAAAAAACGCATACGCCCTTTTTGGCCAACCAAGCAACCTGGAAAGGCAAATCAGCGCTACAAAGAAGTCTCGCTTCCCATCGGTCAAAAGGGCCATGCTGAAAAAAGTGTCAAAACCAGAAATGCAGGACAGGCCATGGAGAAATGGGAGCCTTGCTACACTGATGGGCGGGATGTAAATTGCCAACAGCCACTCTGGAGAAGTGTACGGTGTGTCCTGAAACATCTAAAAAACACAGCTTAGAGAGCATAGGGCACTTCCACGCATGGGGGGATAAAGTGGGAAAATTGAAAATCAGCAAGACACAAGCACCCCAAAGTTTAGGGCTGCTCTGTTGACAAGGACCTCCACTTCCTTCCACCTTAAATATCCCAGGAAAGCGAAAAATGGATAAAAAAGTTGTGGTCCTTATGTACAATGGAATATCACTCAGCCATGAAATCAATGTCATAAGGCTAGTAGCAGCATGATGAGTGGATTTAGGTAAGACGATTCTAAGTGAAATAAGTCACACAGAAAAGGACACTTCTCATAAGGTGTCACTTATACAGGGAAAGTAAAAACCGTTACACTTGAACTGAATTACAAAACAGAACAGAGTCACACATGCAGAAAACACACTATGGCTGCTTAACGGGAAAGGTGAGGTGGGGTGATACATAAAACAAGAGTTTCAAATTAGCTCAGATACCGTTCCATAAACCCAATATGGAATAGACAAGACCTACTCCTTGCTCAGAGAACTGGACTCAACACGCCCGATTCACCGCACAAGAATATATCTGACTAGAAATAATGTTAAAACCTATGTATTGATATCTCTCTGTTAGTGTGTCAAGTGGGTGTAAAGCGGCCTAAACACAGCCGTGAAAAGCAGCTAAACCCCATTATAAAAATAAATTACTTTTAAAAACCCATGAAACAAAGACAGGGAAAGAGAGAGAAATTCTTACACAATTCGTTCAGGGGCTGTGATGCAACCTGGATTGACCATATCTAGACCCACAGCTGGATGAGACATAAGGGTGGACACTCTTGGGGCTGAGAGGTCTGGTGAGGTTGGGTGAGCAAACGCAGACCCTTTAAAGTAATACTGCGTGCTACCCATCGCATGGGTCCCAAATCTCCAGGTTCAAGGGCATCTTCCTACATCGAAAACATGCATGAGAAACCCAGAAGATGGTACACCGTGTGATGGGGAAAGGTTTCTAAAACGCACCTCATTTCTCATTTCCTTGTGCTCGGTTTCGCCATTCCAGCCACTTTACTAGCAATCTCCCTACTTGGAGCATCAGCACCTTTAACCTCCTGTTCCGTACAGGTTGCAATTTGTCCTGAGGATGAACGGGAAGACGGGGAACCAATGAGAGACTAGCTCTTGGTATTGGGACAGGCACAGGTCACTCTATTTTCCCATCAGGAAGAAGAATTAACCACAGGCTCAGCCTGCCCCCCTGAACCAGAAAAGGGCCTGAAGCCATCCGACGCTTTTGCGGCCGGCTCCCAAAAAACCGACTTGTAAAATGGAGCTTCAGGGCACTGCAATTCACAAACCTGCAGAGTTATAAATGATAACTCTCGTCCACAAATATATTGAGGGAAGGCAAAGAAGAGGATTTGAAATCAAGGCAGAATTGCAGGAAACAGATTTCAGGAGGTAGATTCGAATCGCCTTTAAAGCACATGAAAAGCGGCAAAACGTTGACAATGATGCCCTTGGCCAAAAAGGGCGTATGCGTTTTTTCCTGAAT